>NW_020175436.1:453175-501118 GCF_003031525.2 Neophocaena asiaeorientalis asiaeorientalis | reverse complement strand
GCCTTTGCACTGTTGTGTGTGTGTGTGTGTGTGTGTGTGTGTGTGTGTGTGTGTGCATGCAAAAAGTTGCAATCATGTGGGAAAGTGATGGTTCTTTAGCGGGTCAAGATCTGAGTCTGATCCAAGAATCCAGGACAATCCCAGTCTTGCAGCCCAGCCTCTGCTCTATGGTTTGGAGGCCCAGTGCGAGCCTGGGACCTCCATGCTGGGATTTAAAAAGTCTCAATGTCTTCTCCATACTCTCAGCATGAGCCTTCCTGGCAGCCTCCACTTGTGCTTTTGTTTTCTAAAAGGGACTAATTTGGTATTTATTTCTTTGCATATCTGTTTTGTTGTTTGTTTTTACAAATTGACCCTGGATTAGATGATCTTCGATAAACAGCTCAAGTGAAGTACAGGAGAACAAATAGTAAATGACAATATTGGCAGGAAAACATGATGGGGCAAATTGCATCTCGAGTTTCCCAAAGGGAACTGATACTGAAGTACCAACCTCTCTCCCTCTTCACCCAGTCATTTAAAACATGGTAATGTGAAATGATCTGATCAGTGAAATGATCAGATCACAATGAAGCCATCTTCATTGAAGAAACGTGGTTCAAGAGAGCAAGGATAAACCACAGTTCTCTAAATTATACTTCATGTCTCATGGAGAATATTTCTTAAGGCTTCTGTATGTTAACTCGATCAATTTCTTTGCTTCTACTATGGCTTCCTTGAAAGACCTGCTCCTTCAGTAACAGAAAAAAATTTATTTAGCCTTTCTGCTGAGAAAGACTACGCTCTCATCTTGGACCACATGAAGGTGACAACATGAAGATGGTCAGAGGAGTGCTTTCTGATGGTAATTACATCAGATTGTGGGCTGCAAAGTATGTGCTGAGTGGGTACTGCTGTGTTCATATTGCTGAGTCCCACGACCTCTAAAGGGAAAAAGAAATTACTCTGGTTCTGAAGAGACACAACTCAGAAGTTAAAATACTATTTCCAGTCTCTTAGAAGCAGAGGGACGAGGCCTTGGCGGGATGCCATGTCCTATTAAAGCCAACATCAGCCTTGCTTGGGGCTTCTGAGTTTTGTTCTGAGAACACCCCTCCTGGGCACTGGCAAAGAGATGGTGTCAAGAAAAGGTAAGTAACCGGGCAATGTAGTTTTCTCACCAGGAAGTATATTCAAGATTGTTGATTTAAAAATAGAATCATTGGGGATCACATAACAGAAAGAAAAACCCTCTATCCACGAAGATGTTCACCACATCATTTATTATCTAGAATTGCAAGGACCTGGGCAACCTAACTTGTTTCACAAAGAGGGGAATGACTAAGCAGAGGATAGCACAGCAGTTTGATGCACTAGTATATAGCCGTTACAAAGAATTATCTGTCTAGCCATGTGGGAAAATGTTCAGTGAAAAATATAGAATGTATATTGCAGGTACCCTGGTGCTCTGTAAAATGTGCCTGCAGAAATCAAGGAAGGTAAAAGAGTCAGTGGTTAAGGTGGTGTGATGATGGCTCTGGATCTGTTTTTTATGTTCTGCTTTGATTCTCCTTCCTGATGTAAGTAAAACATTCCTAAGAAGGGTCGCCTAGACCAGCCCTTTGAAGACTTGACTCAGAGTATGTTTTAACTTTTTGTTCCCGCTCGGGATTCATCTAGGTTCAAGGATGCTTAGCTGTTTGTAAAAATGGGTTTTTATCCTGCAGGAAGGACTTTTTTCCCTTGTGCTGAGGAGGAATCAGGATGCCAATGGAGACACGCTACATGGAGGCCCTGACTATTTTAAAGTGGCCAGTTAAGTTGTGGCTACTTTGGGGAAGACTCGTGCTTTGATGTCACTGCTTATCCAATGGTCCTGTTCCTAGTAACTTTTAAACTCTTCCCGTTAAAAACACACGTAGGATGCTCTCTCTCATAATAGAGTTGTTGCTGTAGACATCAATATAGAAAACACCTCTTACAAAAAATAGCCCAGCTGTTGTCTAAGTAACTCCTTAGCAACAGTCTGTAGGCTTTTCATGACCTGGTAGAAAACATGATAGATAAGGAAACCCTGCGCTTCAATTTGATTTTTGCCATTAAGGTTGTGTTTCTGGGCAGATGGGTCTTCCTCTCTGTGCCTCAGTTATTTTCCTCGTGCCTCTTGTCTGCCTTGCAAGAATACCAGCAGCCCCATGGGATGGTTGTGTATGATCCCGTTGTTCTATAGGTAAATGAGGAAATTAAAGACAATTTCGTTTTCCTCTCTATAACCGGGCTCTGTATTCTGGTTGAGGTGGGCTCAGTTTGAGCTCTGACAGCTCTCAGCCCTGGTTATGAAGATCCCATTTGGAAAGTTGAGGGGCTCAAGTGCCTTTTAGGGGACAGTTGTGCTTAAAAAAATGATGGTTTTTATTTTGGAGAAGTAGTTTTTATAGCTAGCATTATATAAGGGACCACTTTGATTTTAGCTCTAAAGAGTTGAAGTAATTTGCACTTGGAGTACAATTTGAAAGTTAGGTATCGATACAAATCATGAAAAAAAATTCTACCTTATTCATTTTTCTTGCAAGAATTTTACCAAATGTATGCTGGTTTAGAGACACTGGAGTTTAAAAAAAAAAGCCATGTGTAAAGGATTTATAAATATCAAAGCCAATAGTAACAACAAACTCCACATGTTGGTTTTTTTAATCTTGAGTAGTTTTAATCCCCCTTCCCCCCCCCCACATGTCCCTATTGTCCTAATGCCTTTGAACATGGAGAAAGTATTAATTCAACAATTAAATGCCACCTAGAAGCAAAAGTCCTCTGCACAGTGGAAGGAAAACGCCTAATGAGATGGAAAACAAAGAGGAGGGAGTTGCAGAGACAAAGAGCTCCAATACAAACTGGCCCTGGTCCCCTGAGAGTTCAAACTCTTGCTGGCAAGAGAGAACACTTTGGTTAATCCCTAATTGTTCTCTTGGTGCTTTGCCAGAGAGATGATTTTTTCAGGAGAAGATATAAGGGTTCAGATCAGAGGTTTCAAGAATTTGGTGGTGGGAGGGCCAATGTTTGCCTTCTCAGGACAGGGCTGGAAGCAAGCTGTCCATCACCTTCTCCTGGGGGGTCATGTCTGGGGTAGAGGCCAGGGAATCACTCACGCACCTGTACTGATGGCCCAGGGCCCTAAGACTTGCTTGTTATCCACCTGCAGGCTTCTCGCAGTGAGAGTTACCTCTCTGAACACCACCTATTGTTGCTTCTAAGAGGGCTTCAGATTTCAGCCTGAGCTTGCCCAGGGTCCGGAAGAGGTCCCCAATGCCCTTGCCTGTACCACTGTGCACCTCATAGAAATGACCCCAGCACGCTTCACCCTCCTGAGGCTGGATCTGATTCTGGAAGTTCAAGTGCAGGAGATTGACCTCCCTGCTGCTTTAACCACATACAGTTGGCCCTCCAGGCCCTCCATATCTGCAGGTTCCACATCCTCAGGTTCCACCAAACACAGAGCAAAACTCTCCAAAGAAAAAAATTCTAGAAAGTTCCAAAAAGCCAAACTTGAATTTGTGGCACACCAGCAGCTATTTACACAGCGTTCACATTGTATTTACAACGATTTACATAGCATTTACATTGTATTAGGTATTACAGGTAATCTAGAGGTGCGCTGTAGGTTGTATGCAAATACTACACCATTTTATAGAAGGCACTTGAGCCTATGGGGATTTTGGTATCTGTGGCGGTCCTGGAAGCAATCCCCCTTGGATACTGGGGGATGACCGTACAAGTACTAATTGTAAATGACATTCATCGCCCTCTTTGGGGGAAAGGATTGGGAGTAGAGGGAAAAGACAGAGCTATCAGGGAAATTGTGAAAATTCTCACCCACAGAAAACCCACCGGCAGCAGTGATTGAATAGGGGTGGGGAAGAAGAGGTAGCAGGACTTTCAGCGCCTTTCTAAAAGAGCCTGGAAGTTTCTGGCCACTTCTGAGCACGTTTGCCCACAGGCTCAGTGCCCGAGGATAAGCCATACCACTTATGTATCGATTGTTCAGCACTCCAAACCTCCCAGCTCCATTTTTCTTCAAAGTTCTGAGAGACTCCTCCTGCATCGGCAGGCGGACTCCCAACCACTGTGCCACTAGGGAAGCCCCGGGAGTCTTATGCATACAGACTAGGATCAGATTCCTACCTCCCCCCAAAACAATCGGGCATTTCTTTTGTTCTCTGGGCAAAATGAGGCCGGACCCAGGAAGAGACCCTCCCCAGATGAAAGCTGTCTGGGGAACTGTCCCGGGCAGGGCTTCTTCTAACCACCTGCTCTCCTGCCCAAGGCTGGCCCTCCCGTCGGCTTCAAGATGGAATCCAGAACCACAAGCAGCCACCCTCCAACTTTAGAAGACTCCACACCCAGGGGGAGAGGTGGAGCCAGGAAGAATTGGGCCCATTATTTCCCTCATAATTTATTTCTCACTCAGCGCTCCAAAGTCTGCAAGGGAAAGAAGTATAATTCCATCTGCATTTCAATCCTGCAATATTTACTCCAAGCTGGAGCCTCTGCCCGTTAATGTGCCCTCTGAGGAGCCCCACTGGCTTTGAGGCAAGTGCCGTGGGGAAATAGAGCACAGAAGGGAGAAGGAGGCAGAGGAGGGCTCAGACCCGGGCCTTCGCCAGAGAACTCGGGCTGTTATAATTTACACACCTTGCCTAATGCACAGCACATGTCTCGGCTACAAAAGGCGTTGGGTAGACGGGCCCTGTCTGCCTCGCAGTGGGCCTGCTGGGAGCGTGTCAGCAATACTCTTAACGATGACAAAGTAGTTCATCAATAATTTTTTCCCTAACACCCTTATCCAAGAACCAAACAACAAAATAAAATCCATCTCCCATCAAGCCCACCCCCCGCCCCCAGCAGACTTCTTGACGTGGCCTCAGGCAAGGAGGCCATAGGCTTGGAAGTGGGGTCCCAGCCAGCTTTCATGCAAGGAGGACCTGAATCCCTAATTTCCTTTTCCTGATCACCTCTCTCACCTCATCTGTGCTAAAGTTGGGTGGTACCGAGGTTCTTCTGGCTATTAATCCTTGGGAAGGGAAGCTCTCTTCTTTTTCATAGTCATGTAGTGAGTTCAGTTTATTTCAGGTCACTTTTATCTGTCATCCTTCCTATTTCTGGGGCCCTTATGTGAACAGCATCGTTAGGATCTGGAGGCTGCGTGGGGGACAGGGATGGGGGAGGGAAAACAGGTAGAGATGTTCTTTTTAAAAATGTAAACAAGTTTACTGTCTTTTGTACACATTTCCACGTGTAATGGAGAAAGATTATTTGAAAGTACAGATACTGTAAGAGAAAAAAAAGTCCACAGGTGAGGACTGACCACTAATAACCTTGGGTAAATATGCTTTCAGATATCTAGTCAGATTTCTTTCCATCAACCTGTTTTCCTTCTTCCCTCCTTCCTCCCTCTTTTCTTCTCAGTATATGAACATTTGTTGAAAGGTAGGAGCCAGTGTTAGAAGACCCCGACCTGTGTCTCCCTTCCCTTCCCTTCCGGTCTTGGGTGAACAGCTTGGCAGGATTTCCCTGTGAGAGGCAACAAGCCACTGTCAGGCACAGTGCCTGGCACTCTGTATGCACTTAGTGCTCACTGAGTTGCATTTCATTACAATTTTTTAGGTACCCAAATTGCCATATGGTTGCTTTGCATGCCAGAAATCATATGCTAAAGAAAGCATTAAATCTGAAATTTATGTTAGCGGTCAGGGGCCCTCCCGGAGGTGGGTCTCACTTTGACTCCCGCCTGCCCGCTCTTATTTGAATTCACTGCTCACTTCGCACGGCGGCATGAGCATTGGCGGCCTATCCGTAATACGTGGATTTTTCTTTATTTATTGGATTAGCTCCTCCGCTGGCATTTTTATGGTATGTTGCGCCTGTTGATTGTTGTTGGCTAAAGAACAAACGCCTGGCTGATGTCCACGGGGACGAACAATTTGCACATTTATTTTATCCTTTTGTTGATATTTCAGTTCCAAAAGCTCAGGGTTAGTTTGCTTAACGAATGCGTTGTCCCCTGATCCCAGGTGTTTCCATATGACAGTGTTGTCTGAGCTTGACTCCCTGGTGTGACATTCAAGCCTGCTAGAATGTACACATCCTGATGAAATACTAACAATTCCACTTATTTGGGATTACGGAACCAAGGTACAGCCAGTTGATTCAAGGAACACGTGAATAGTGCATTTATTTATGTGTCAACAGAGGCTAGTTATTGAATTGGACTGTCTGATTTTTCTCATGCGATATGGCCTCAGCACTGGTGAGCATTGCTGGTGGTGCCGGTTTGCAGGCTGGAACTGCTGACACAGTAGCGACCACGACTCTCCATCTTCCCCAAGGCTTGGCACTCGATGCAAAATATGTCTGTGCTTCATAAATGCTACTTGATATCGATGGCGGTGGCATAGGTAGCATTTATGTTGCTTTGTCAACGGGGCGAGCCAAAAATGTGAAGCCTGGTGGCGAATTATACACACCACCCCTTGTTTCTTTCCCTTGATGGCATAAAGCCGAACAGAAGACTGGGCCCATATCAACGCCTCAGTGGTAGCGTGATGGGGGGTAAGGACTCAAAAAAATGCTAGGCTCTCACTTGGCTGTAATTTAGGAGGCTCCAGAACTCCAAAAATATACTGGGACAATACCATTGTGATTTCTGCAGTCTTCATGGTTCTGGTTATGAGTTTCTGGCTACTCAGGAGTTTTTGGCCAGGGTGGACAGACCCTCTGCTATTGCTGAAAGTTTTGAGGTCAAGAGCACAGGGGGAATGTCCGCTTCGAAGACTTTGTTTAGACGTCTTTGCCCAAATAGAGAAGGGTTTGAGCTGCACAGTGGGGGATGGAGAAATTTGGTGGGAGGTGGGAAGTGACAAAAAAGGTGAAAGAACTGAGAATTGCTGAAGAATGGGATGGTCCATAAACTAGACAGAGAAGAACTGGGTGAAAAGACTGAACATGACAAGTAGGAGGAGGGGAGAGAGAGCAGGAACTCTCACGGAAGAGAAAATGCAAGCTCACGGGAGAAGGTTTGGGAAATGAGAGGCAAAGAACCAAAAAGGAGAGATGAACTCTAGAGTGAGAACACGAGAGAAAGCAGAAGATGCGGGGAGAAATGAAAGAGGAAATTAAAAACCCAGTTGGAGAGAGACCAAGACTGCAGAGGGAAGAGGAAGAAAGGGATGGAAAATGAATCTAGAAAAAAAAAAAATTGGGAGTCCTCTTTGAGGGAGATAAATAGGGCATTAGTCAGATGAGACTAATGCATTTGTTAGCCGACTCCAGAAAGAGAGGGCTGAGAAATACAAATACATCTCTAATGAGTTTTTTAAAAAATAGTTTTATTTATTTTGGGCTGCATTGGGTCTTTGTTGCTGCACACAGGCTTTCTCTACTTGAGGTGAGCAGGGTCTACTCTTCGTTGCAGTGCACGGGCTTCTCATTGTGGTGGCTTCTCTTGTTGCGGAGCACAGACTCTAGGTGCACGGGCTTCAGTAGTTGTGGCACATGGACTCAGTAGTTGTGGCTCGCGGGCTCTAGAGCGCAGGCTCAGTAGCTGTGGCGCACGGGCTTAGTTGCTCCGCCGCATGTGAGATCTTCCAGGACCAGGGCTTGAACTCGTGTCCCCTGCATTGGCAGGCGGACTCCTAACCACTGCGCCACCAGGAAAACCCTCTAATGAATTTTTAAACCTATTATTTATTTGTATTTTTACTGGCACCAGAACCAGGGGAATGCAGCTACCAAGTCATCATGGAAAGGTGTTTTGGGCAGAAGAAGAGAGACAAAAGTGATGGTTGGAATAGATTGTTTTTCATTTTCCATTTCAGAGACAATTTAATAACGATTTGGCTTTGACGCTTTATTTGTTTTGCTTTCTCTTCTCAAGGGCCTATTGGACCCCTGTCTATTTTGCTTGCTCGTTAGCATCGTTTGTTTACATCTAAGAGGGAACCTAATCTTTGACTTGAGTAACATCAACCTCATTTTCTCCAGGAGACCGAGTTTCTTTCTTTCTTCTCCAGCTCTTCTACAAGAAATTGGCTGCATATCAATCTTTCCTTTTCTTGAAAAGTGTTTTCTTCCCCTTCTGGTTACTGAGTGGTGCTGAGCGGACCCTCTATTTGTTTATGCAAAGAGATGGTGGTGACGAGTGTATTTCCTGTATTGTGAAATCGGAACTCATCTGTACTCTTGTAAAGAGATATCAATCTTTTGTGTAATGCCAGGTACTGCGCTTAATTGCCCTCTTGTAATGCGTTATCCCTGAGATGATAATTTGAGTTATTTCTTTGTTAACCTTTACACAGCCAATAACAAATTAAACATCATTATCTGAGTTTAAAATAGGCTGTAAATCTCGAAGCCCTGGTAATACTCAGACACTTACAACCAGGGAGTCATAAAATGACATTAAATGACACTCTGAAACACAACCCAGAAAGTACTATGAATAAATGGGAAGAAAGCAGAACGTCACCAAGAGGAGTTTATGTGGGATGATCCCTCTGTATTAGGATGCAGAAATTCTTCAAATTATGGCAATTATGCTCTGACATGACCGCTTAAAATATACTTCCTTTTTTTTTTTTTTTTTTTTGCGGTACGCGGGCCTCTCACTGTTGTGGCCTCTCCCGTTGCGGAGCACAGGCTCCGGACGCGCAGGCTCAGCGGCCATGGCTCACGGGCTCAGCCGCTCCGCGGCATGTGGGATCTTCCCAGACCGGGATACGAACCCGTGTCTCCTGCATTGGCAGGCGGACTCCCGACCACTGCGCCACCGGGGAAGCCCAAAATATACTTTCTTCATCTTTCTTCATGTTGCCTATGTCTCCTTCAAGACTGGACAATTCCTTCTTCGTGTATTGCTTGAAACAGTGCAAGGAAGCTTGAGTTCTGCTTCTGCTGTGGACTCAGCCTCACTCACTTCCCTGAACCTCCCATTTGGTCCCTGAATCCTCTCTTTTTTCTGCTACTGTTTGACATTGGCAGTCGTATCTCCCTCATGACACTGTGAGGCTCTGGCAAGTAGAATTAGGTCTCGCCCGATTTTGCATGGTAGGTGTCCTGTGGTCTTCCAGATGGAAGTTTCTAGCTTATGTCCAGTATTGCCAGTGATGGTGATGGCGGATGATGAAGGTGAGGAAGGGATGGGGAAGACAGTATAAATACATGTGCCCAGGGAGCTGCTTTTGGAACTGGTATTGCTGTTCTTCCTTTTAGATTTGTTTGTAAACTAGATCCATGGAATCACAGCACATTCAAACCGAAGCTTATGTGTCAGCTGAAGGCCAGAGAGAGAGAAGCAGTCTTCTCCAAAATAGTTTCAAAACTGTGGTTAGTGGTAAAGTAGGAGTGGACCTCAGGCTTCTGTCCCCCAGTTTGAATGCTCTTTCTACTATGCTCTAGGTTTCATGGAGATGGTTACAATTGGTCTGTTAAATTAAAATAATTTTTTAAAAAGTTTATTGAGGGGCTTCCCTGGTGGTGCAGTGGTTGAGAGTCTGCCTGCCGATGCAGGGGATGCGGGTTCGTGCCCCGGTCTGGGAAGATCCCACATGCCACGGAGCGGCTGGGCCCGTGAGCCATGGCCGCTGAGCCTGCGCATCCGGAGCCTGTGCTCCGCGACGGGAGAGGCCACAACAGTGAGAGGCCCGCGTACCGCAAAACAACAACAAAAAGTTTATTGAAGTATAGTTGATTTACAATGTTGTGTTAACTTCTGCTGTACAGCAAAGTGACTCTGTTATACATATATATTCTTTTTCATATTCTTTTCCATTATGGTTTATTGCAGGATATTGAATATAGTTCCCAATGCTATATGGTAGGACTTTGTTGTTTATCCATCTTATATATACTAGTTTGCATCTGCTTATCCCAAACTCCCAATCCTTCCCTCCTGCACCCTCCTTCCCTCTTGGTAACCACAAGTCTGTTCTCGATATCTGTGAGTCTGTTTCTGTTTCGTAGATAAGTTTGTGTCATAGTTTAGATTTCACATATAAGTGATATCATATGGTATTTATCTTTCTCTTTCTGGCTTACTTTGCTTAGTATCATAATCTCTAGGTCCATCCATGTTGCTGCAAATGGCATTATTTCATTTTTAAAAAAATGTCTGAGTAGTATTCCATTTATTTGTAAACAATACTATTCTTTAAAAAAATTTTATTTATTTATTTATTTATTTATTTTTTGGCTATGT
Organism: Neophocaena asiaeorientalis asiaeorientalis; assembly: GCF_003031525.2. Classification (NCBI taxonomy): domain Eukaryota; kingdom Metazoa; phylum Chordata; class Mammalia; order Artiodactyla; family Phocoenidae; genus Neophocaena; species Neophocaena asiaeorientalis. The sequence continues at coordinate 490,890 of NW_020175436.1, read as the reverse complement.
TGGGTCTTAGTTGTGGCACGCGGGATCTTTCGTTGTGGTGCGTGGGCTTCTCTCTAGTTGTGGTGCACAGGCTCAGTAGTTGTGGCACGTGGGCTCAGTAGTTGCAGCATGCGGGCTTAGTTGCCTCTCAGCATGTGGGATCTTAGTTCCCCAACCAGGGATCAAACCCTTGTCCCCTGCATTGGAAGGCAGATTCTTAATCACTGGACCACCAGGGAAGTCCCCTCCAGTTTAATATATGTACCACATCTTCTTTAGCCTTCATCTGTCGTTGGACATTTAGGTTGTTTCCATGTCTTGGCTATTGTAAATAGTGCTGCTATGAACATAGGGGTGCATGTATCTTTTCGAATTATAGTTTTGCCTACATATATGCCCAGGAGTGGGATTGCTGGGTCATATGGCAACTCTATTTTTAGTTTTTTGAGGAACCTCCATATTGTTTTCCATAATTGCCGCACCAATTTACATTCCCACCAACAGCATAAGAGGGTTCCCATTTTTCCACACCCCCTCCAACATTTATTATTTGTAGACTTTTTAATGATGGCCATTCTGACCGGTGTGAGGTGATGCCTCATTGTAGTTTGATTTGCATTTCTCTAATCACTAGCTGTTGAGCATCTTTTCATGTGCCTCTTGGCCATCTGTATGTCTTCTTTGGAGAAATGTCTATTTCGGTCTTCTGCCCATTTTTCGATTGGGTTGTTTGTTTGTTCATTTTTGGCCGCATCGGGTCTTCGTTGCTGTGCGTGGGCTTTCTCTACTTGCAGTGAGCGGGGGCTACTCTTCGTTGCAGTGCACGGGCTTCTCATTGTAGTGGCTTCTCTTGTTGTGGAGCACAGGCTCTAGGAGCGTGGGCTTCAGGAGTTGCAGCACGTGGGCTCAGTAGTTGTGGATCGCGGGATGCGGACTCTCAACCACTGCGCCACCAGGGAAGCCCAATTAAGCCCTTTTTGGTCACATCATTTGCAAATATTTTCTCCTAGTCCATTAAATAATTTTTTAAACCACATGAAAAATGGTGATAATCAGAGAGAATGTAGCTGTGAGACCTGCTGATCTCAGAGGAATGAAACCACAGCATGAAATGGGACGTATTTTAGCATGGGATGGACAGGAGGGAGTGAGCTGTAGGTGCCCTCTCCAGGATCTCACGGAGACCCACCTCCACCCCCTCCATTGTGAACACAAAATCCTTGCTTACGTGATGCCTTTTGAAAACAGTTTTATAACAATCATTGGTCAGTGTACCTTTTCGACTTCTTCTTGAAGAAGTTTTATCCTGAAATTCAGCATTTTCCTACAACTCGTGGATTTAGTCAACATTTTTCGTACTCATTAACAAGTAGTTCTCATAGTATTCTACAGTTTTAAAAATCTCCACTTCATCTGTGGTTAAGTCCCTGATGTTCCTTGTTTCTGATGAAGTAGTGCATTTATGTCTCTTTGCCTCTCACTCCCTCACCCTCTCTTCCTATTCTTCTTGGCAGAAGTTCGTCTAAGTTATACTTAGATTATTTATTTAAATGTATTTGTCAGTTCTACTTGATTGGGTCTGCTTTTATCTCTGGTAAGTCCATCTTTTTCCTTTGTGGGGTTATTTAACTTTCAAGTTTCCTTGATTGAAATTTTAGCTTATTTATTTTTAGTTTTTCTTTTCTTTTTCACCAAAAAAAAAAAGCATTTGGGGCCATGCATTTTTCTCTATGTACAGTTTTGGATGTGCGCTGCCATACTTTTTTTTTTTTCCCCTGTCATTCATTTATAAGTACTCAAACTGCATTTTTGATTTCTAAGTGAATTATTTTTGTTAACATCAAAGAGATTACCTTGAATTATTGCATTTTGATTAGAGAATGTGCTTTGGACCATTACTACTTCTAGGGACCTAAAAAAAAACTTTATTAATGTTATTCACATCTTCTCCAACCTTGTTTATTTTTTAGTCTATTTTATCTGCCGAAGAGTAAAAGGGCTATGTTAAAATCGCTAGCTATAATGATCTTTCTGCAAAGTTATTCTTGGCATTCTAATATTTAAAGATTTATATATTTTGATGTAGTGCATTTACATTCATGATTACTATGTATTACTATCAATATAAATGTTAACTTTTTATTATTATAAACTTATATATTTTTATTCAGTTTAGAACGTTTTGCTTTTAACTTTACTTTGTCTACTGTTAATTTTGTGACCTCTCCCTTGTTTTTGCTTACCTTTGCCTCATAATCCTTTGCAAGTCCTTTCATTTCTCATCTTTGAGTGTTCTTTTTTCTTAAACAGTTTTATTGAAGTAGAGTTGACATACTATAAAATTCTTCCATTTTCAGTGTTTAATTTATCATTTTAATAATGGAACATCAGAACATCCTTTTAAATAGCATGCAGCTGGATATATTTTTCATTCAATGTGAATATCTCATTCAGTCCCTTAAAAAATTTTTTTTAAGTTGAAGTATGTTTGATGTACAATATTATATAAGTTACAGGTGTACAACATAGTCATTCACAATTTTTAAATGTTATACTCCATTTATAGTTATTATAAAATATTGGCTATATTCCCTGTGTTATACAATATATCCTTGTAGCTTATTTTATACATAGTTTGTACCTCTTAATTACCTACCCCTATATTGCCCCTCCCTCCTTCCCTCTCCCCAGTGGTAACCACTAGTTTGTTCTCTGTATCTGTGAGTTTGTTTCTTTTTTTTATGTTCACTACTTTATTGTATTTGTAGATTCCACATATAAGTGATATATACAGTATTTGTCTTTCTCTATCTGGCTTATTTCACTTAGCATAGTAATACCCTCCAAGTCCATCCATGTTGTTGCAAATGGCAAAACTTCATTCTTTTTTTTATGGCTGAGTAGTATTCCATTGTGTGTGTGTGTGTGTGTGTGTGTGTGTGTGTGTGTGTGTATAAAATACCACATCTTCTTTATCCATTCATCTGGATGAAGCCTTAGGTTGCTTCCATGTCTTGGCAATTGTAAATAATGCTGCCATGAACATTGGGGTGCATATATCTTTTCATTATTCAATATCCCTTTAATAGGAGAGTTTAAGTTATTTACATTTATTTTTTTTAATTAAAAATTTTTAAAATTTTATATTGGCGTATAGTTGATTAACAATGTTGTGTTAGTTTCAGGTGTAGCAAAGTGATTCAGTTACTGTTATAGCTGATAATTTTGGCCATAATCTGTCATCTTGTTCCTTTTCTATTTCCTTGCTCTTTCCTTTGTCTGTTCTCTTTTTGTACATAGAACTTGTTTTCTTTGCTTTTAATCTTGAATATTTCTGAATAAATGTATCTTTAAAAATTTTACTATTGGTTAAATTCTTTTCAAAAACCTTCTTAGCCTATATTTTTCTTACTATCAGCCATGAGTGAAATGCATCTTTCTATTTAATACAAGTAATTTAGCACAATTTTGCCTTTACATCATCCCTTTCATCCTCTTTCTCTTTATGCTATTTCTTAGTCTTTTAAAATGATAAATTTGGCTTTTATAACCAGATTAATGTAATTATATAAAAAGTTTAAATTACATAGCTTCCCTTTGAATAACTATTTTTAGCACTTATATTTAAGTTTTGTAGCAATATTTGTATTGATTATTAGGCTCACCTCTATTTTAATTGATCTCAGCGTTTCCACTAATTCCTTCATATTATAATATCTACACTTTTGAACTTTTAATTTTGCTTCAGTTTTCAGAAGTTGGATTACGTCCTCAATAATCTTCCCATGAAGGGTGCACAGGTGCTATATGTTTTGACACTTTGCATATCTAAGAGTCTTTTTCTGAGGTTTTCACTTTTAAAATATTGGCTGTAAAACTCTTGGGTCATACCCTTTTCCACTTAAAACTACTTAGACATTGCTTAGTGATTCTAGCATTTAATGTTGAAATGGGAAAGTCGGGTAATGCCTTGATTTTCATTGATTATTCCTGGAACACATAATGAGCTTTCAAAATCTACATACATTTCTTCAACTCAGAAAAAACATTCCTCTATTATGTTTTTTAATGCTTCGTCCATTGCATTTCTTTGTCCTTTCCCTCTGTTTTCTGGGAGAGCACCTCAAGCTTGTGGTCCACATCGTGGTTTAGTTTTCTCCTTGGCTGCTGTATGCAGAATGGACTGGAAGGTAGTTGGGGATGGAAGCAGTTGGGAGATCAATTAATGTGGCTCTTCTGACTCAGATCACGGAGGCGGCAGTAGAGTTAGAAAGAAGCAAATGAATTTGAGATACATTTTAGAAGGAAATGTCCATGTTGTTGTCAGCTTTCTTTCGTTTCGTTGTCTCTCTGGCTCTTGTAGTAAGAAGATAGCAGAGATGACATAGGGATCTGTTAGCTGGAGGCCATTTGGAACCAGAAGTTGGCTCACAGACTCTTGATGTGCCTATGTGGCATATTTATAGGGAAGAGGAGTCCTAATTGTTGAGCATCTATGAAAGCCTTTAAAATTTATATAGTAATGCCTTAATTGAGCCTCTTACCCTAGAGTGGTTGACAGTGCAGATGGAGACAATAAAACTAAGACGCTGGGTCATTCAATGACTTGCTTGAAGTCACCACTTTGAGATCGAATCATAACCTCATGTTCTGTTTTTTAATGCCATGGACTTTCTACTTAGCTAGTAACTATTCATGGCCTTGGGGATCTGAAGAGAATCTGGAATTGTCACTGGGGTGGGGTGAGGGGCAGTGAGAGGTAGTGGGTCAACTCAGCACCCAGGACCTGGCCCCCATGCTGCCACAATGACCAGAGCATCACCCCTTTTGCCTATCATATTCTTGTAATTTATAAGCATGAAATTGTTATCTAAAGAAATTCTGTTGCTAAACAATCGAGTTTGGAAAGCATTTCAGGATACCATGTCGCCTCTAGTCTTTGGGCTTGATGGGTCAGTGGCTTTAATACAAAAGATGCTCAAATCCTCTCCACACTCTTTTTTTTTTTTTTTAAATATTGTGTGTGTGTGTGTTTTTTTTTAATATATTTCTATTGTTGGCACACTATATATATTTAATTATTTATTTATTTATGGCTGTGTTGGGTCTTCATTTCTGTGCAAGGGCTTTCTCTAGTTGTGGCAAGCGGGGACCACTCTTCATTGCGGTGTGCGGGCCTCTCACTGTCACGGCCTCTCTTGTTGCGGAGCACAGGCTCCAGACGCACAGGCTCAGTAGTTGTCGCTCACGGGCCCAGTTGCACCGCAGCATGTGGGATCTTCCCAGACCAGGGTTCGAACCCGTGTCCCCTGCATTGGCAGGCAGATTCTCAACCACTGCGCCACCAGGGAAGCCCCTGTCCACACTCTTAATCTAGATTCTGTCCAAGTGTATCCCCACATGGCAGTGGCACGGCAGCTATGAGACCAGTTGTACAAGTCACAGTTCAGCTTCATTGAGCTGGGTGGTTTGGAAAAGACCTGGGCTTTGTTTACCACCAGTCTATACGCTGTCTTTCTCCATTCTTGCCTGTTTCTTTCACCTCATCTGCCCTTTGTTTCTTACTACATACGTGGCCCCCTTTCTTCTTATTTTTTCTTCCCTTTCTTGTATATTTTCCTCCCATGATTTCTGTTGGTATTTTCTGGCATCCTCCAACTTGACTTCCTTCCACTTTTCCTTTCCCAGACTTCTCTTCATAACCTTCCTCTCCCATCCTTTTCTTTTCCAAGCCTTTCCTTCACTTTCCTTCCTAGTCTGTCTTTTCTCCCTGTCCTGCTATTTTCCATTTTATTATAAAAATATTAAAATACATTGAAAGAATGTTACACTGATACCTCTATACTCACCATCCAGAGTTCATTATTATTATCATTTTTTTTTTTTTTTTTTTTTTGCGGTACGCGGGCCTCTCACTGTTGTGGCCTCTCCCATTGCGGAGCACAAGCTTCAGACACGCAGGCTCAGTGGCCATGGCTCACGGGCCCAGCCGCTCCGCGGCATGTGGGATCCTCCCGGACCGGGGCACGAACCCGTGTTCCCTGCATCGGCAGGCGGACTCTCAACCACTGCGCCACCAGGGAAGTCCCAGAGTTCATTATTAAACATTTTGTAAAACTTGCCTTATCACATATTTGTTTATCTCTCTATCCATCCAGCAATCTGTATATTTTTGGATGATCTCAAAGTAAATTTGAGGTTATCAGTCAACAGTAGATTCTCTCCAAGTACTTCAATAAGCCTATCCCTAACTAGAATTCAATATTTTTTTTACTGTTCCTGTTTTTCTCTTAAGGGAAAATGTACACAAAATAAACTCCACAGATCTTAAGTGTACTATTGGATGAGTTTTGACAGATAAGTACCCCTGGGTAATCCAAAGCCCTCTCAAGACAGAGAACCTTCCAATTACCTCAGACAGTTCCTTGGTGTCCCTTCTCAGTCAATTCTTGTCCCCACTCCTCCCTTGAGAGTCAACTTCTGGTGCGATAATTTACCACTATGGATGAGCCTATTCTAGAACTTCATACAAAAATGTACTGATTTCTGGAAGGCTTCTCTCACTCAGCAAAATATTTCTAAGATTTGTCCAGCTATCAATAGTTGTTCCTTCTTTATTGCCAAGTAGTATTCCATTGTACGAAGACACCACTAGCCTGTTTTGCCCTTTTCCTCCTGATGGTCGGTGCTCACCATCATGAATAAAGCTGTTATGAATCCTCCCTTTTGTTTTTGCTGCCTTCCCGCCCGGTTACCTCCTCCCCCCTTTTGGGTTCCAGAGTACATTCAGGATGTGTGGGCACAATGGAGAGAATAATTCCTGTCTCATGGGGTTATGGGAGGACAAAGTGAGATAATGTATAAAAATCTCTGAAATCTGTCCCAGGCACACCGTAGGCACTCAGTAAGTGCTAGTTATGATTATACAGGGTAGTCACAAAGGCTTCTCTTTGAAAGACTTTTTACGATTCGATTTCTACATCATTTTCTAGCTCTACTACTTTGCCAACTTATGTCACCTCTATCTGCTTTCATTTATCTCTCTAACATCTTTCCCTTTCCCCATGAGTTACCTAAGGATAAAAATATAAACCTTCCCAGTATTATAGAAAGGGGATGATGAAGAAAAATGATGGCAAAAGAGTTTGCAGGAGAAATAGCGTCTACTTTTTTTTTTTTTTTTTTCTTCACACTACTCGAGTTTTGTAAGAAATTGCTCCGAGATCCTTGGATGAAGAAACCTTATTCAAAAGCCAAGAGCTACAGTTTGAGGGATATCCTTTTCCCAGACCCATTAGCTGCCATTCAGCTAGGACTTAGTTTCCACTGGAGCATAAAGAAGTTTATTTTACCGTTTTAATTTGGTGCGGCTTTATTTACCCTGTTTGTGCTAACCCAAATTTGGCAGCCACGCTGTACTCCAAGTGCTAATTTAAGTGACATATTTCCGTTCTGCCTGGGAAGAGTACACAGAAGAACTGAAAGACGTGTGTTTATAATTATAAGATACCCAGTCGGCTCAAACAACATCTCATAGCATATGGGAACTATGTGGGCTAGTTAGCAGAAGTCTATGCTGAAGCCTGATGCTGTTTGGCTGAGTTTTGTAAACTCAGAGTTGTTAAGCTGTGTCTAATAAAACATGGGTTGAGTCAATTTAATATTTCCAGGCGAGTCTACTGATGTGGTAAAGACAGCCCTTTCCCTTTTCTTGGCTTAAAAATGCAGAATATTTGACTTCAGTTCTGGGGATGGCAGATCTTGTTGAGGTAAGAAGGACTGGCTATTTTTTTCTAAGAACCTGGACAGGGAGGGCTTGGCCCCGAGCTGACTGAATTGAGCTTTTTCTTTTTCATTACAGGTTGACATGGAGGAGGGTTCTCAGATTACTCTCAACGTTGTATACCTTAAGCTTTCTGTTTAAAACTGTATACGATCTTGTAAAGTTTCTACTTACAGACCTTTTTGTTATTAATCTCATAATGCATATTTATTTCATCTTTCCCTTGATTGTATTATTTTTTTTTCCTTACTTAAAAAAAAATTGCAGTATAGCTGATTTACAATGTAGTGTTAGTTTCTGGTGTACAGCAAAGTGATTCAATGCATATTTAAACAGGATCTTTTTTTTTTTTGCGGTACGCGGGCCTCTCACTGTTGTGGCCTCTCCCGTGGCGGAGCACAGGCTCCGGACGCGCAGGCTCAGCGGCCATGGCTCACGGGCCCAGCCGCTCCGCCGCACGTGGGATCTTCCCAGACCGGGGCACGAACCCGCGTCCCCTGCATCGGCTGGCGGACTCTCAACTACTGCGCCACCAGGGAAGCCCTAGACAGAATCTTTTAACCTCAGAGTAAAGATGTGCTGTTGTAGGAATGGGTCTAATGATTATACATGTATAGATGTGTGTGTGTGTGTGTGTGTGTGTGTGTGAGAGTGTGAGTGTGTGGACACCCGGAGCGCTGTGCTCTATGTGCGCATGTGTATTTACATACTGATTATGTAAAACTGGTTTGGGTGAGATGTTATGTATCCCTACTGTGTGCAGAGGAATGGAGATCTTGCTTCTTGACCTTCTGCTTCCTTTTCTATCTGCATTGGGGGCTGGGAAGAGGAGATGACAGGAGAGAGTCCTCAGGGGCTAAATTCCCAGGCTAATCCTAATGCAGCTTCAGGCTCTAGCAGTTGACCCCTAGGCCAAGTGAACTGGCAGAGAGGGAAACCATTAACCCTCAGTGGAAGGCTTCCTGGAAAGTGCGCCCCAGCTCATCACGTGGACTTACTGGTAAGCACAGGAACTGGGCAACCCACGCACCCTTTTATCCTGAAGCCAAGTCAACCGAGCTTGTGGAAAGGAGCCTCTCAGGCCCTTCTTCTCGTTATTTATACGGAACACACCTGGTCTTTCTGTTGCAGACTGGACCAGAAATACAGGGAGAGTTCTCTGCAAACACCTGCATTGTCATATGTCGGAATCACTTTTACTTCCAAGTGCCTCAGAGATGCGGGGCTGAGTGGCATAGTGCCTGTGCTCTCTGAAACCCCCTGGTCAGATGGATATTTCTTTAAAGAATCAGTTTCGTATGCCAAATAATGTGCTTTGCAAATCGTGTTGTTTGTTCATCTTCCTGAGTGGATCAGATGAGGTCTCGCTCTTCCACGAACTTGCTACAACATTGATCTTTAGAACCCAGATTTGAATGTGCTGGGAGCCAAACGGGGCTGCTCGTGTCACTTGGGAGGCAGTGAAATGTGCTTGAAGGTGGCGCTGGCCCAGGCGTGTTTTTAAAATTAATTTTTATTAGAGTATAGTTGCTTTACAGTGTTGTGTTACTTTCTGCCGTGTGGCAAAGTGAATCGGGTATACGTATATCCCCTCTTTTGTAGATTTCCTTCCCGTTTAGGTCACCACAGAGCACTGAGTCGAGTTCCCTGTGCTATACAGTAGGTTCTCATTAGTTATCTATTTTATACATAGTAATGTATATACATCAGTCCCAACCTCCCAGTTCATCCCACCCCCCTTCCCCCTTTGGTACCCATAAGTTTGTTCTCTACGTCTGAGTCTCTATTTCGGCTCTGCGAATAAGTTCATCTCTACCATTTTTCTAGATTCATAGGCATCGTTTTCTCTGCCGACATTCCCAGCTGAGGGCAGCCCCTTCCTGCCACGCCACCACCCATACCTAACAAGTCACACTCCTTTGTTCCTATTCTGTCTGTAGAGCACCTTCACAGACATTATTTCTCTTACACTCGACACCAGCCCCCTGGGATGGCTGCCGTTATCACCATTCTGTAGAAAACTGAGGCTCAAATTGCCTAAGGGATTTGCGTGATGTCATCAGAGATTCCCCAGCAAGTGACAGAGCATGGTTGTCTGCATCTAAGTCCAGTGTTACTTTCTCTTCATCCCACCTGTCCCTCATAGTCAGGTCTCACCCGTTAATTTAATATAATTGGATCATATGATACTGTTATTTTAGTTTTCCTGGATTGGTCTTGCTTTGCAGAACCAGCGTGGTTTCTTGGAAAGAGCTGTGGATTTGGAGTTTGAAAAACTGAGTTGAAGTTCTTGCTTTTTCGCTCTTTAGTTATGCGATTTGGGACAAATCAATTCTGAGTCTCCATTTCCTCATCTGCAAAATGGGGATGGTAGTAGATGTCGTGTGAAGCATGGGGGATGATGTTTGAGAAAGAGTTCTGTAACACAGGGGCTATTTTGCAAAATACAAAATGTTATTATTCTAATTCTCTCTCCAACTAGATTGTACATTCCTTGCTGGACTATGTCACATTACTTTTCTATTTCTAGAACTTAGCATAGTGCCAGCTACATAGAAGTTACTCAGTATATATAAGCTGATTGATTCATTGATTGATTGAAAACTGAGATCATGCTTTCCATTCTTTTGTTTCTTTTCCCCACTGCGTTATATGTCTCCATTCAAATGGCGACACCCAAGAGATAATTTTTGCCAGATTGAAGAATGTTTCTTAATACATATATATGTCAACATTCATGTGTGTGTACAGGGGCTTTTAAAATTCATTTACATGTGTGCATGTATGATCATGTAGAATATTTCTGCACATGTGTGGGGAGTTCACCATTAGTGGCGGGGGAGCGGGGAGGTGGTCACTAACAGCTGATGCACAGAGGCTAATAGAGCTTTTGCAAGATCAAAGCTTGTCTGCTGGTCTCTGGTTGTTGAGGCTCTGAGGGCACCTCTTTGATGTGTCCAGGGCTCTCGGAGTGTGGCAAAGGCCCCAGGGTGGCAGTGTGTGTCCCCACCCCCTATTTTCCCACCTACCCACACTCCCAACCTTCCATCCGATGGCTGACGAAATGGACCTACAGACAAGAAGTGCCAGGCTGGGAGAGGCAGGCAGTGCTGAGGTAGTAGGAACAACCCTCGAACACGACTGAGTTGTTCATGGAACGTACCTGTGAAAGAAGTCAGTGAAGTGTAAGATTCCCTGTAAAGTGAAAACCCTAGTAAGTTGGTGTCCTCAAGAGATTTTTTTTAATTATTATTTTTTGTATATTACTATAACGTATATGTAAGTGGTTGATGATGTGTCTGTAGACACCCAGCTACTACCTGGATCCCAAGTTAGTGCTTGGAACCCCCTGGGAGGAGGGGCTTCTAGGAGTGTAGCAGAAGCTTTCTGGAGGGGCATTAAATGGGTGTGGGATTCTTGTGAAGTTTGGTTTAGGGAAGAGTCGTCTGATGTAGAAGCACTGAACTTAGGGGTCAGGAGATCTGGGCTTTGGTTTGGCTGTGTTATCTGGATAGAATTGAACCTTTGTGAGACTCAGTTGGCTCAGCTGAAGAACTGATGCAATGATCCTCATACACGATAGTTGAATGGCTCAGACGGGACACCAGGCATCAAAGTTCTTAGAAAACTCTGAAGTGTAGTGCAAATAAAAGGTGGTTTGATTGTTGGTTTTTGAAGGCTTGAATGACCTGTGGAGACAGCTGTGGCGGAGTGATTAAGAGAAGGACTCTTGGGACTTAAAGTGGGATGAACTCCCAGCTTTACTAACTGCCGACTGTATGACCTTGGGCAAGCTACTGAACCTCTCTGTGCCTCAGTTTCCTCATCTGTAAAGTGGGGGCAAATAATACACACAGTTGAATACACAATTAAGGTCTCAATCAATGTTTTATTTAATATAAAGCACTTATATATGATGTACATATCATATCTTATATAATTTAGATTATTATCCAGTGAATGTGACATCATTGATTTCTCTCTCCTTGCCCCCTTCCCACCTCTTTAGCCTTCTCCTCTTCTACTTTAATGAGAAAGATGAAAATTATTATGGATTTTAAAAAATTTGGGGGTAAAGTCCAGAGCCCGGGTTTTTGGGTTGAGGGTCCAAGAGAAGTGCCACAGAGCTGGTGGGGGTGAGGACAGGATGGCCAGGCAAGGGCCTGGGCTCCCCATTTTGGCTTTGGCAGAGCTTTTATCCACACTGGGCTTCTCTGTAAAATTTTATTTGACAGAAGAGTTCAGCTGCTTTAAATAGTTTGAGACCCACTGGCTTAGAGTCAACACAGATTCAGCTCCCGTCTCAGGAACTTTCTCCATCCGTGTCTATTACAGATCACGGAGCAGTGTTGGTGATCCTGATGAACCACAAAGTAACGTGCCTGCCAAAAACCAAAAACGCTAGTTTTTTAAAAATTTGTTTTTATTGATGTGCCCCCTTAAGAAAGCAGACTACTAATCCTTCTTAAAAGGATTAAACAGTAAAGGTTGAAATAAAAATTAACTCTCAGATAACCAGAAGACCGCCCCCTTAATTGGGATTTTCACACAGGTAAGCATCAATCAAAGAATAGGTATTAAGAAACTACTAAGTTTGGCACCATGGGGGATGTGACAAAAAGGGAGGCACTGTCCCTGTCTTTGGGGAGTTTATAATCTAGTTAGGGTAATCACTTTGGGGCACTTAACACTGATTCACGAGTGATATGATTTCACATTCAACCTTGCTCGTTTAAGTACTGTAGCCCAGAGAAGAGCGAGGTCAGGGTAGACTGCAGTAATAGAGGAAGGCTTCACGAAGGAACTGGGAGTTGAAATACATGTGGGATTTAAATAGGTGGAGGGCATTGCCGGTGGGGGGCTGCAGCACGACCAAGGCAAAGGAGCTGGACCCAGCCGGGTACGTATAAGCTGGTACGTACCAAGAGGATGCTTGAAAGCTTCAGAGACAACTGCCACGCTGCAACGTAAGCTTCAGGAGGGCAAGAATCATGGTGTTTTACACTCCAGTCTGTGTACCCAGCAGCCAGTAGTTGCTTAGCAAATACGTGTTGTATAAATGAATGCATATCTTAGGGCTAGGCAACATCACTGTTAAGCTCATGAAACTTTGCCAACACCTCACTTTGTTTTTCAATAGCGAGAGTCCCATGACTTCCTTTCCCCCTTAACTGCTCTCCTGCTGGACCAAGAATAGCCTTTCCGTGAATGGCAGGGACTTGAGAATGACCTTTAGTGTATACCTTTACAGAGGAGGAAACCAAAACCCAGAGAGGTTAAGTGACTTACCCAGGGTCACACAGCTAGTTAGTGATAGCACTACAGCGTCATCTTCTGTTCAGAAATCTGGCTTCTCCAGTGAGTGCCTGGCTTTCTCATTAGGGCCACGTTGACTCAGGAAACTTTTCCAGTCCCCTGGACCATGTATCCTGCCTTGGTCTCCAGGGGCCTACCTCCTGGGTTTACTGAGAGAGTAGGCTGAAATTTTATGTGTATATCATTCATCAAGAAATCTGCGGTGGCACCATATATTTTATATGCAGCCACTGGGTATTTCAGAGAAGATGGCGGCTAAATTCCCAGCCAATTTAAAGGGTACGTCTCATACAGTGTTGGCAGAAAAGAGGGGGCCTGCCACGTGGAGCCCCGGGGCATGCTGAGAACTCATTGGCGGCCTGAATTGTATTGGTGAATTCCCATCTTGGTAACTTTCCTCTCCATGGCAGCCCATGCTTTGCTCAGTTCTGTTTTATCGCTTTTCAAATATCAAACAGTTCTCCCACTTAAGAGCAGAATCTACTGTCCCTGAGATCTGAAGGCAGAAGAAAGATACCTTGTCCTTTGCTTATTGTAGAGGCGTGGGGTTTTTTTGTTTTGTTTTGTCTTGGCAGAAGTCTCTTTTTTTGAGATGTTTCTCAGTTTCAGGGAGTGGGTGGATAATCTTTGAGAACACCCAGGACGGGTAGCTACAGATCTGAGCTTTGCAGATCTCATTCTGTAAAAATCTGACGGCCTCTACCCAAAGAAAGAACCCTGGGCTGTTCCCAAAATCTAGGCATCAAGGAACATTGGGCAAATGTCATTGCCTGGAAACTGGGCGTGTGGGGTGCTGGGTGTTCTGAGGTGCTAGCAGGCTTGATGGAGCTCATTGAGTTTTCCCAGGCTCTGTGCCTTGCTTGCTTGTAAATGTAAGCAAACCTGGATTTTTGGAGTCTATTTACATACGCTTTTAATTATATGGCTAATGCAACGGTGTGTGAATCTGACACTCAAATTTAGTCGGCCAAGACTGTTCCAGCAAAACAGACCTTTTTTTTTTTTTTTTTTGCGCTGCTCTGTGAAATGCTCTAGCTGTTACAGTCTTCATAAATTTGAAGACCTAGCTCCTCCTCGATTTCACATTCCAGAAATATTTTTTGGGGGGATTCCAGTATACATCCAAGTACCTACATAAACCCACAAAGTAAACCCACACCTTTTGGTTAGCCCCACACCTCTCCTTGACCCTGGTACCCATTACCACGAGCTCTCAGAGGAGAGAACCCAGCATACGGCAGCGTGGCAAACGTGGAGGGGAAAAAAAATCCACCATTGAAAAAAGTGCTTCAATTTTACTCTGTATTTTTAAAGCAATCATTGAGCAGTTATCCTAAGGTATCTTTTAAACAACACCCCACCGACGTGGAAGGATAAAGTTCACAAAGCAAAGTTTTTGGTTTTTAAATTGACATTGATACCAAGGGGGGAAATCCTTTGTTATGTCTCCAGCCCTCGGGTCTCAGCTGATCCATATGCACCAGTGGGCACACCCAGAGAGCTTTCATAATTCATAAGCCCAGAGGCCCCTGATGAACAGGGACTACACACAGCCAAGAGCCGAGCACAGAGCCGGGAAGCTGGGGCTGAGGGGGTGACCTTGGAGACTGGAACTTGGGAGTCCTGATGTTTCCTTGCTTCCAGCTACTTAGGTAGTGCTGGGAACCCAAAGCCCAGTCCCGGAAAGGGGTGCCAGTGAGCGGCCAGGGGAGTGAAAGACATCTTCCCATTGGGGGCAGCACTGAGCTTGGATCTGGGGACATGTGTTTGATCAGTTTTCTTTTCAGTTATAAAATGAAATAGCAAAGCAAAATAAAAGTCTGGAAAATAGAAGGAAAAAAAAATCACTCTAAGTCCCCGCACTTGAGCATAATGATTTTCACTTTCGTGTGTTCCCTTCAGTCTTCTTTATGGGTGTATTTTTATGCCTGTTAGAGTGCAAGTGATTTTGTATTCTGTTATTTCAACTTTCGCATTGCGTGAAAAGCATTTTCCAGGCTCTGATATATTCTTTGTGCTTTTTCTAATGAGTAGATACTCTTCCACTGAGCAGATGGACGTGACATAATATACTTAACCATTTCAGTGTGATTTTTGAGATCTAGAAGTTCTAAATTTTTTACTTCCAAAAATGCTGGGATGAACATTCGTGCCTGTAGAGAAGACGAGGGTGTGAGTCTTTGTTCTGCTACGTATTAGCTGGGTGATTTGTAGAGAGCCGTTGAACTACTTTGAGCCTCATTTTTTCACCATAGAATCAAGATTATTAGACCTATCTTACCTGTAAATATAAACCTTATAAATAGAAATGTATAAATGTAACATATTAATAATATATAAATATAATATATGGATATATACCAATACATTTATATACAATGTTTATATACATTATAATAACATGGTATAATATAAACACAAAAAATTTGGTGCACATGTCACCCTTGTATGTTTCTGTTGAATTTAAGGACCTGTTCCATATTCTGAAAACTGAAATAAGTTAAACCAATGTTGACTAAAAAAAAAAAGGAACAGGGGCTTCCCTGGTGGCGCAGTGGTTGAGAATCTGCCTGCCAGTGCAGGGGACACGGGTTCGAGCCCTGGTTTGGGAGGATCCCACATGCCGCGGAGCAGCTGGGCCCGTGAGCCACAACTGCTGAGTCTGTGCATCTGGAGCCTGTGCTCCGCAACAAGAGAGGCCGCGATAGTGAGAGGCCCACGCACCGCGATGAAGAGTGGCCCCCGCTCGCCGCAACTAGAGAAAGCCCTCGCACTGAAACGAAGACCCAACACAGCCAAAAATAAATATAAATAAATAAATACATTTAAAAACAAAACAAAACAAATCTAGAATTTGTAATTGGGCAACCTTCCCTTAAAAAAAAAAAAAAAGGAACAGAACACTTTTTCCCTCCATAGAGGTGGAGGTGAAAGGAGAGTGGCTGGTGAAATCTGACAGCACTAAGAGGTTACCATTCTCAAAAGGTTAGGAGCCACCGAACGGGCCTCTTGATGGTCTTGGAGGGCAGTGTAAACACAGATCAGAGAAATCCACACACAATCCCCCAGCCTCCTTTTAGGTGGTAGTTTCAGGCTCCTCCCCCACGGAGCCTGGCACTAAAACTCTTCTCCTGGCACTGATCTGAGTTTCACCTTGTACTTCTCATACCTACTTTTTGGTGGAGGGTCAGAGGTACTGCGGAAGGGGCCAGGAGTGAGAAGGATGGAGAGGATAAGGGTGAAGTTGTGGAGTCACCAGCTAACTGGGCGGGGGCTTTTGCTGTGGAGTCCAGCTGAAGAGGGCTCAGGCTCGCGGCCGCCCAGCCCTTGTTCTGGGAACGGGGAGAAAGTACAGCTCAGTGTGGGTGTTCTGGGCAGTTTTCTCGCCACTTACCATTTAGCAGATGTCTGAAGGACTAGCTCATGGAGTTGGCAGTAGAGTTCAGAGAGTGTAGAGGATGAAGGAGGACTTTAACTGTTTTTGAAGCATAAACGGGAACTTCAGCCCAGGTCTCTGAGAGCAGGAGCTAAAAATGCCCATTCGAATCCCAACTCTAATTGGGTCAGCTTGATATATTAATATGAGGGGCTGGAACTCCTGGGACCTCCCTCTGGGACCAGTGCAGCCAAGTGCTTTTTATTTATTTATTTTCTAAGCTTAGTCCAGGAGCACCGTGAGACTACCTGAAAGTGTTCTGGTCCATAGAAAACTGTATGAACCAATTGTGAGACTCCTAACTTGCATTTAGTTGCGAGATGATTTTGAAAATCTAGATCCTTCGATTTCAGGAAAGGAGTACTGGGTGCCTATTCTGTATACTGTTTATTGAATGGATAACTATGCACAGTTTTAAACCGGGAAGATGCAGATAGGTGCTCTCTGGTCACACTTAGTTTTGTTTTTCTCCCCACTTCCGTTGCCCTGTACATTTCATTTTGGAACCCAGACTCTTCGTTTTGCTTTGCAACAATCGACATGGATGACAGAGCATCGACTGGGCATCCGTGACGGTGTGAGGTGTGGGAGGGTGGCATGGAGGCTGGGAGCTCCCGCTGGCTAGGAGATAGAAATAGGGAGATGGCCAAATGCATGTGCAGAGGGAGTGGGGCAGGACAGCCGAGCACTGAGGCCACATGTGTGGCTGCTCACAGGACGGTGGCAGCCGGAAGTGAGGGTCAGCAGCGGGTATGAGGCAGAAGACTTGGGGGCATCACAGGGAGAGGGGAGGGCTCTGCCATGGGCAAGAGATGGAATGAGCAAGAAATGCTCTTGGAGTTTCAGGCAGAAGATGAGCCATTCCAGGGGCTGGGAGCCCCAAATAGTTGATATATAAATGAAGTTCTCCACTCTGGGACATTCTACCACTCAGCTGGACAAATCCTCCCAAGGACAAATCGCAGTTAACAAGGGGGTCCACAGATCGTCCCCCATGCAATGCCGTGGTTGCAGTTTTCTTGTGGTCCCCAAGGCACCCTTCCTCCCACGTCTTTCCTCCAAGACATTTGGCATCTTTCTCTCTCTCTTTTTTTTTAGTGGTGGCCTCCCAGTGTCATTAAGCAGGTCAAAGGTCATTGGTCTAGAAATTGACCCACTTGACCCATTTCCTTTCTGCGCTGGACCTTGAGTCTGGACCCTGCTCCCCCAGGGACCATGTGGAGGGCTTGAAGCCGCGTCTTCAGTCCTTTCTTCCCATGAGGTGTATAATTCGATATTTATTACCTCTCTCCCCAACAAGGTCTATGGTGCCACTGGGATCCATTCGGTAAAGAATGCTGATCCCCTTTATGAATTTTTGATGGTGGAGGAGGAGTGTTTGAGGCCACTAGGGGACCTTGTGAAATGGAAATGTTTTTTCTTTTTGATCTCTCTCTCTCTCACTCTCTCTCTCACTCTCTCTCTCACTCTCTTTCTTTTCTTAATTTAAAGACGCATATACCAGTGTGGCAATGCCCGAACTTCCCTGAATGTAAGTGTGTAGTATCTTTGTAAGAAAGCAGAATCACAGCTCTTTAAAGCCAAAACCCCAAACACCCCCTTACATATCTATCTAACTGTTCATAAGAACCGTGGAAACTTGATTCAGGAAAAGAGATGTGCAGGCCAGAAAAACAAAAATTAAAAATAAAACAAAGCAACAAACAAGATACACTCTGGAGTGGGAGAGGATAAATGATGTCCCACCCACCACCCCACCCCTGGCCCCGTTGTTCCTTTTTTGGTGGTCTGAGGGGGTAGGACTCCAGGGACGGGGAGAGTCAGGATCTGTATTTCATTGCTGAGAATTTGACAGCTACAGTGCAAAGCAATACAGTCCTGCTTTTTATTAGCCTGTGTGAGTCCAGCACAGAATGAAGGGTTTTTTTTCCCCCTTTTCATTTTTCAGAGGTAGAAGTTTTTGCCAAACTATGAGATGATTTAACCACAATTTCCTTCCTGAATTTTTTTTTTCCAGAGGGGGAGGGGTTGCTTGGGTGGGTGTTATTGTTTAATAAGATTTAAACAGGGTCTCTATTTTGTGGCCGGAACAGCCTTTCATGCCCTTTATCTGTACTGGGATTTCAGCTGGGTTTTTATTTTGGTGACATATGGCCCATCGTATAATAAAAAGAGACGAACCATTCAGATTTAATTTAAGCAGCTAAGGACGTCAGAAGGGCTGCGAGGGGAGCCTCTACCTGAGCTTTCATTTGTTTAAAAAAAAAAAATTGTGCAGAGAAGTTGAGAAGGTGACTTTTGGAATTAGTTTGGTTTGGAGGCATTAAGTCCCAGATCAAGAGAGAAGGTCAATTTGAAAGTTTGGGATATATGCCAGCTTTGCTCGCTCTTTTATTGGAGAATTGCCTGTGGGGCCTTTCAAAGTATCTGCCCTTCAGGGGTTCTGCTTTCCACCTGCTTCCCCCTTGAACAGGGAAATGGGCTTTTAAAAATATTACGCAGCATGCCACAGCCGTCTCCGGATCCAAATGCTGTGTGGCATGACACAAAGTGACTCGGGGGCCGGGGGCAGGGCTTGGGTCTGCAGCTGGCACATGGAGCCTGTCCGGCGCAGGGACTGCTCCTTAGCCGAGCACGCATTTCCCTCCGAGGACACAGCCCACCTGGCCTCCAAACGCCCCTGGCAGCTTTCCCCAAATCATTTACTCTCATTTCACTCCACTGTCATGGAGGAGACGCCTTCTGCATCTGTGGGATAGACAGCAAGTCACTGGTCATGGTTCTGTGGGATACGGGTGTGAAAATGACAGAGTGAGCGGAGAATTGTGCCATGCCACGGGAAACTCACCATGGCTCTCTCGGTGGATCCTTCATGGGTGTGTGTGTGTGTGTGTGTGTGTGTGTGTGTACAATCCCACAAAGACAGGTTCAGGACTGATATTCTGAGAACCCTCCACGGCACAAGAAGATCCAAGGTGCCACAAGGTTTGAGCAGCCTGTTTTCCAGCCAGAAGCCACCGCAAGTTGTAGAGTGAAATCCCCCCCTGGCATCAGACCTGTTATTTGCGCTCAGTGTCTAACAAGCGTCCTCGGCATCATCTAAAAGCTTTCATTACTACATGAATTGTGCCCACCGTGCACCGAATCGCCCCTTTGTGCTGCTTCTAATTAACTGTAATGACAGCATTCGATGCCACTCCATGTGCAGAAGGGAGGTGCCTTGGTTGTGTATCTTTGGGCAAAACACGGCCAAGGGGCAGGGGGAGTTCAAGTTCATAGGTGCCCTCCGGTTCTGAACCTGCAGTATACCTTTCCCTTTGACCCATTTGGGCCTCAGGGGGCTGCTGCTCTCTTTCCTTCAGCTGCAAGTTACAGCTCGGCTCGGACCATTGCTGCGATGCCCTTTACCGCCATCATGGAATGACCCGAATGACCATCCAGGCCACTCTCCACGACAGCTGCCAATAGCATTTTTGATTTATTTGCAGCAACTTGGAGATCCCTGCTAACAGCCATCTTGATGGGAAACAGCACTGTTATTGCTTAGGGAGAAAGGCAGGCGTTTAGCAGTCATAAAAGGAAAGCTGCCTTCCACCAGACCAAACGCCGCCGCTCCCCTTGCATGTGGCCGTCTCGTTTTCCTCATGCAAGCCCCCCAAGGCGGGTCGGGGGCTACCCTGACTTCTTAAATCCTCTCCCGTCTGAACCTGGGGGTTTGAGGGATTCTTTTCCACTCCTCCTGGGGGAGGCTGAGTGTGTGGGGTGGCAGTTACAGTATTCAATGCATGTTTTCTGGAGCTTCCAGTGTGACGAGAGTCCAGTGACAGGAGCTCCTGACGGGCTCTGGGGCTGCCCAGCAGCCTGTGACCACAGTTGATCAGCTGGGGGCTCCTGATGCTTTCTCTCTACCTCTTCAAAGTGACAACGGGGTAAGACAAAACAGGACAGGAAAGCCCAAACCAAACCCAAAACCTAGCTGGAGGGGAAAATTAAAAAAAAAAAAAAAAAAAAAGATCCTAATTTTTTTCCCTAACTCGGGCATCACAGAGGTAGCATCCTCCCCACATGGCCTCCATTATCTTTAATCTCTGTCCACGGTCTTCGTCTCACCTAATATTTCTGTAACCTGAAAAATGTCTTTGACGTGTGTCATGGAAGAAACTGTCAGCCAATAGCGTTTGTACTTCTGCACTTTGGGTAAAGAAGTAAAAACAGACTCAGATCGAAGTACCCTGTTCGTGCCAGAGGTCAGGAAGGACGGTCACTCCTTTGCGTGGGAACAAAGGCACAAGCAGCTTGGTGGAATTAGGTGCTCTCTCTATGCCCCTGACCTCCTTTCTGTTTCCTTCTCTTCCCTCGCCCTTCTACTTTCCTTCTTCTGTCCTGGTCCGAACATAGCTGGGGGCTAGAGAGAGAATTGAAGGCTTGTGGACCTGGCAAATCAATCATCACTCATACTGCATTGATTGAGTGCCCTTCCTCATGCTCGGGTGCTGTACCAGACAATGTACAAAATCACACGCCCTGCCCCTTTCAACTGGGGGGAGGAAGCTTGTGTTGGATTGCGGAATTAGCCAGGCTGAGATGCCAGGGCTCCATCCAGGAGTCAGTGAGATAGCCTCGTGGAAGGCCTTGGCATAGGTGATGTGTATAAGAATGATAGATCTGAGCCCGCACCCTCCCCTTGGCTGTCACCTCCGAGTGCCTCTCTCTCGCGCTGAGATGCCTGATGGTCAGAGATCGGTGCCAGGGAGTCAGGGCAGGCTCTGGGTTTGGAAATGCCTCTTTGCTGTATTCCCTAATCAGATCTCAGGCAGATAACAGCTCAGACCTGGGAACATGAGATTTTAATGTGAAATGAATAAGTACCCTGAGACTGAAGCTTGTCACTGCAGAGCATCTGGAATCACTTACAGCTGGGTAAATTCACTGGGAGCTGCAACTCAAGTGAACATGGGGTTTAAAAGGAGGCACACAGCGCGTTCCTTTTAATGTCTAAACAATCTGATGTTGACAAGCCTTTCACATTAACCCCAAAGTGGCAAAGTTTAAACCCTTTATTATCTGGTTCGGCCTGGCAAATCATTTAGAGGCTTACGAGTCCGTATTTACAGGGAAAGGCCAATCTTCCTTTCCTTTTTTCTCTTTTTGTTTTTTTCAAAGCAAGCACCACTAATATATGCACAATTATGTTTACTTGGAAGGCTTAAGAGACCTTCAGCATGAGACTCAAGCTAGGGAAAGTAAGTTGATTTTTTGGTCTTTTTCAGGAAGCCCCTAATCTCTTTTTAGAATACAAAAGGCATGAACATTCCAAACCCTGGAAACTATATCAGGTTAACAAATAAGTAGAGAAGAAATACAGGAAATCATTTCCAAATATTATTAGTCTTCAGTAGAAATATATTGTATCTTGGCAGCTAACTCTAACTCTGTGTCATTTTCCTAAGGTTTTGCCCAGAACATTACGAATTATTCTAAAGATGGCGAATGGTAGTTTGCATTCTGAAGGGGACTACAAAATATTATGAAAGTTAGAAAGCTTAACAGTTGAGCATTGCTTAATAACCATCTATGGGACCTGTTGCCAAATTGGCAAAATTTTAGGGATCTCCATTGTAACATGTGGAAAAACATGGAAAAAAAGCTGCAAGTGGTTTTTGAGAACTAGATTTAATAATAATTTAATAATTTTAACCACATGCTTTAGAAGCAATGAAGACATTTTAATTCATCTTTATAAAAAAGCATGATGCAACAGAGTTGCATTTTTAATTTTCATCTGAGGAGAGTTTTAATGTAATCAAATTTACTATTATTTTATTTGCAAGAAGACCCAAACCTTAGAACATGGTAACTCTGACTCATTCTGTGGAAGGAATCTCTGGATAATTTTGGCATTGGTTTGAATCCTATCGAAGAAGTTCATAAAGATTAACGTTGCAGCATAATTTTGACCACAGCTGTTCATCCTTTAGATGTAATTTTAACTTTCCTTTGGCAGCTGTGCAAAGTCAGATCTGAAATCACCAGTCATCAGCTCTCCCTAAACAGAATTTTCAGATTCTGTGATGACTTTCCACCTATTAATCCTCTTCGGTAATTGTGTACACAATGCCAGTTTTCACAACTCAGGATAAGTTTGAGTTACTGTAGAAGTGAAAAGAAAACTTTTTTTTTTTTTCTTTAAATGATGCTTGGAAATGTAAACACTCATTTAACCTAATCCTGCAGTTTGGGGTTAGGCAAGAAAAAGATGAAAGCATCTTAGAATCTTGTTTATATAAGAACTATATATACCACACACAAAATATATGTCTTGTTTACATAAAAATATAGAGCACAATTTAAAAAATGAAATAAAAAGCAGACCGTGTATTTCAGATATTTCGTTTAAGTCAGTGTGTATGATCTTATTAGTAATCTGAAGAGCATATTACTTAACTTATGAATGCTTGGATGTCTACTATAGCCCTGTCCCATTATTTAACCAGTAAAACATTTGCATCTGAATTTTATCATAACGAAGCAGTGGGAAAGGTATCTGATATTGCTTCCATGTTTGCCTCCATTACATTATGTGCCTGTGGCCTGTTTTCCTGGGACCTCACTGATTCTGTACCGACTCTACTTCAGCGAGAATGAAACCTCTAAGGCCCTTTCAGCTTTGCATGATGTAAACTGCTGTAAGTTTTGAAACATGTATCATTTCTTTCATTTTCCCCTGTAACCCCCGCTCTCAGAGTTGAGCAGAAGATGTGAATTTCAGTTCAGTGGTAATAGAAGCTTCTGAGACCATGACGTGAAGTTTCATTTTATTTTTTCTAACCTGGGCACATGGCGTTTAAGGAACAGGACTTAGAGCTGAGTCTGGGACTGCTGTCCCTGCGGCATGTCTCTGATTCATCTTTTTGCCTTGTGTGTCTGGTAGAAAACAACAACAGAAAGGTAACGCTTCCTTGAGAAATGGATGTCAGCTAGTAACGAGAGGGGCGGAGCGCCCAGTAGCGTGATTGTTCTGGATGAACTCTCAGGGATCTTTGGGGAATACTGGTGCCTTGACCCTGCTGGCCCTCAAAGTGCTGAGTGTGGAAAATGGGAAGTCTCCCTGGACCTCAAACGGCACAAGATGTCAGAAAAATGCAGTTCTTGGAAAACTGTATTTTTTGGCTGGGGTGGGAGCAGAGAGTGGAGGGGCGGAGAGGGAGAGTGGGAGCTCATAATATTTTACACTTCAAGTCCTACTTACTTTACTGTTAATATATTTGTGTACTGTCAGATACATATTTTTAAAATATTAATGAAACTGCATATTTAAAGATGCTCAGTTGAATAGCAAATTTTTAACTCCGTTGTTTGTTTAGTTCCCACGACATTCAAAGTTCAAACTAAGATCTTACTCAGTTTCTGGCTCTCGTCACTAGTTATTCTCCAAATCAGAGACCTTCCCAAACCGGCATAAGGGTGGAGGTTTTCACTTTGATAACTAGGATATTTCTCCAGCAATGTTCTCAGCTCGTATTAAGTATAATCGGATGCACTAGGCTTTGATCAAATTTCTTATGTACTTTTGTTTTCTGGTGATTGTCAGGCCTGCAGAATGAAGTCACCGGTTGCTCAAACCATGAGTCGGGTGCTAGACAGTCAGTGGGAGGTGATGGCCAGAGCACTTGGCGAGGAGTCCAGGGACCGGGTCCTGGCCTCGGTCCTGCCCACTCCGTCTGGGAACTGTGCCAGTTTACCTGGGTGTTCAGTGAGCTCACCCGTAAAATCAGGGCCGGAAAACATGATCTCACCTGCCTCTCCCCGCTGTTAAGTTCTTATCTTTAGCAAGAATTTAGAATCTCTCAAATAGTGTCCATTTGGAAACTGTAATCAATAGACAGAGATATGGCGCTCAGACCTCGCCCTCTTTGGAAAGGAACAGATTCCTGTGCATTTCCTAATGCAGCTGAGAAACTTCGACAAGCTTCAAGGGGGTAAAACAATCTAACTGTGCGGACAGATGTGAGGATGAAAATGGAGGGATTTGAGAGTTGTTTTTTTTTTTTTTTTTTAAAGTCTGCTTGAATGGAAATAGAGCTCCATTTTTTTTTTTTTTTAAAGTTAAACTGGTTTCATCAATGATTTTACACACTGTTGGAAATACCACCTTCTCCTAAATAAATTTTCAAAGGGAGGTCAAAACACTGCTTAACAGAAACGGGTTGCTGTGCAGTCAAGCCAGTCAAATGTGGTAAAAAAAACAAGGTTCAGCCCGTAAATATGGTCTAAATTAGAACAGCGTCAGAAGCACTGAAATCGCATAAATTATATTCTGTTTAGAGGACTGAAGTGGGGCAGGGGAAAGAAAGGTACTTAACGAAAAAGAATGGAATCAGCATTTAAAACTCCCTAAATACCTCTTTTAATGTTTTCCTTTTTTTTTTTTTTTCTTTCCTTTTTGAGTCTGCCCAAGTTCATATTTACCTGAGAGACCCATTGGCACCGAAGGACGGCCTGGGTCTCACAGGTAAATAACAGACACTCTGCAGACCGCCTACTTGTGTTCCACGCTCTGGAAACGGCAGGCCTCTGGGTAAATGGTGTGCTTTGGAAACTCAAAGAAAAAAGGAACGTGAAGACGTGTCTTCGAGTTAGAGCACAGGGCGGAGCCCAGCAGAGGAGAGGAAAGCAGAAGCTCCCACCCTTGGAGCTGGGGGTCGGGGGGCAGATTTTGAAGCACAAGCCAAGCTCAGACATGATTTATGAAAAAGGTGATTTAACAAACAACACCCAAACGGCATTCTATTGCATATTGGATCCGTTTATTTTATTTATTTATTTATTTTTGCGGTATGCGGGCCTCTCACTGCTGTGGCCTCTCCCGTTGCGGAGCACAGGCTCTGGACGCGCAGGCTCAGCGGCCATGGCTCACGGGCCCAGCCGCTCCGCGGCATGTGGGATCTTCCTGGACCGGGGCACGAACCCGTGTTCCCTGCATCGGTAGGCGGACTCTCAACCACTGCGCCACCAGGGAAGCCCTGGATCCGTTTATTTTTATGGGAACATCCTCTCCCAGTCGTTGTTTAAAACTCGCACACCTTATAGATCCTGTGATTCTGCACATCCCCGGCACACTCGGAGCCCTGCCACAGCACGCATCCTGCTGGTGGCCGCCCAGGTGGTGCAGCAGAAGGCTGGCCCTCCGTGCTGGATCCACGTCCTTCCTCGTGTGACCTTGAGCCTTGAGCAAATCACTTTTCCGCCCTGGCCTTCTTTTGGTCCATCTGTAAAATGCGGGGTGAGTTGCAGGGGTGGGTGGGGACAGAGGCGGTTTCCATAGTTTCTTTAATCTTTTCCAGCTCTGACATCCTAGGAAGTAATCCGTGAAATTCTGTGTCCAGATTGAAAATCTTATGCACCCATTAGAAATGATTCTGAGCTGCCTGCCTGGGTTCTAAAGTTTTATTCCACTCATGACAGATGTGGGCATCTGACCCTCCCAGGCTGTGCTCCCCCGACCCTGCAAATATCACCTAATCACCCCCAAAGGAATGCACTGTTTATTGGGGAAAGTCAAGTCGGGGTGCGGTGTGTGTGCGTGGGAGCTCTTTTGACCTCAGACTGATGGAGAGCGACTGTCCCTCGCTCCAGCCTTGGTCGTGGGTGGACCAAGGGTGTATTTTTCGGCTTGTCTGCAGGCCCCGTGAAGGAAGGGCCCCAAGACCCATGACTCTCCCCACTTCATTTGTGCAGCCAAGGTTTTTCCTTTGCACTCCCTTGTGTTCCCTTCCGAGGGAACAGCCGCTGCGTCCTCGCTGTTCAGTATCCTTGGCCCCTGTCAGCTGCAGCCACTCGGCCACCCCCTTGCAGAGCGCTAACCTTTTGATTTAACTTTATTTGCCACAGCAGGACTATCACCGAAAAGGGAACAATATGCCCTCGCCATCTGGCCCTGGCTGCCCGAGGCTCCCTGAACAGCCGAGGGCCCTTGGAGGGGCCCGCTGTGAGCAGTGACTGTGTTCCCACCAGCCTCGCTAGACGGGTGCCCTGTTTTTGTTTTTTTGCAAATCAACCTTTTAGAATCCACATACAGGCTACAGCCAGTGACTCAGAAGACCATAAATAATACAGCAGGCTTTGCTCAAGGAAAAAAACAAAGCAAAACAAAACCACAAAACCAAAAGAGGTGTATCTACATTATACTTAGCTGGTACCAAGTCGAAGATAAAGCTTGGTGGTTTTTTTTTTCCCTGTGACCCTTAAGCAAGTGTGACAGGCATTAACCTATCAATATTAGTGAGTGATTTAAAATACCAACCAACATTGGCCTGCAATAATTTCTGTTGTAAATGACTCCTCCTGGGCCCCTCCTACCACTAATTCAGGGCTCATAAATCAGAACCCAGAGCGAGTTGCTCTTCACTCTCTCTTGCCCTGGGCGATTCTTGAAGTCTCTTTTCTAGTGGGGATCTGGAATCCATTCACATCGCATTTCCCTCCTTCTCCTGCTGCCATCTTCTCATGGGGCCTTAGAAGAGAGCTCATGTCTGCAAAATGAGGCAGAACCCCATGCCCCAGCGCTGCCTTGTTCTGGTGACAGGAGGCATCCGGCTTCCTTTTTCATCACTCTTTTTCTGGACACATGGCCCAGGAGTCAAGCTGGCTTCTAGTGGAGGGGATTCTTTCTAGATCCTTCCACATTAGCCAGCGGCACGGAAGGTCCACACCAAGGTGGAGGTTTTACTTTAGGTGAGGACAGTGAAAGGTGAAGGTGTGGAATCTGATGAGAGGTAGGGGGAGCCACAGAGATGGTCAGGAGATATAGGGAAACAATTTGCGATAGAAAGTTCTGGATGAGTACCAGCACAAGTACCAACCTGGCCTGAACCAGCAGGCCTCAGTTCTGCAGCCTGTGTGTGTAACTTGTGACCCGCATTCTGGCCCACAGAGGCAGCTCGGGTCCACACATGCAACCACATAAAATACCCACTTCAAGCAAGGTAATTTCGTTAGAGTTAAAAGATTTATTAGGGGAGCCTGAAGAGTGGGGAGGAGGTGTCGGGGAGGGACCGAGACCCATCTGGTTTGTTGTGGGTCTTTTTTTATTAGAAGGGAGAAAAAAAAATCGCTCTGTGGGTTCATATGTCTAAGGAGAGCTCAATTAAAGTTATTTGCTGGAGCTTAAAATATGCCCGCACCTGCTTCAGCGCCAGGCTCGGAGACCCACACGTGCTCCCAGAGGCGGAGCAGATGAAGGCTCCTGTCGGGCGGGGTGGAAGTGCCGGCAGAGCATTTCACTCACGCATTGGCACCAGCTCAGGATGGGAAAGTCAGAGACCAACCCGGAAGCAGCTTCCTGCTTTTTATCTGGAATCCAGGACCCTTGGCCTGTCCTGTCCAGGGATCGAAAGGGCTCTTCTCTTTCGAAAGCAGACCAGAAAGGCTGGAACCAGAAGAGGGAGTGATGTAGATGGGACAGCATCCCCTTACCCACGTCACTCACCTCCTGTGTGGCCACTTCATTCTTGATAATGGGAAGAGAATAAAATCTGTTTCAAAGGCCTGTTGTGAGAATAATAAATAAAATGGCTCACATTCGTTGAGCATTTGCTACATATTAGGCACTGGGCTAAGCCTGTTTTACACGTCACCCCGTTGGATTTTTACTGCAACTTTAAGAAATAGGTAATGACGTCATCCACGTTTTATAGGTGAGGAAAATGGTGCCAGGAGAGCTGAAACTCCTGGCCCATGGTTACTCAGCAACCCAGATTTGTCCGACTTTGAAGCCTGAGCTTGTAACTAACCTGCTTCGAATGAGATTCATGGGTGAGAGAGACCTTCCAAGTAATATGGCGGTGACACACATTTACTATGTCCTGAGATGTTCTCGGGTTCTCATTTAAAACGTCCTTTGCCCTTTACAGTCTCAGTTTAGAAAGTGTCTTCCCAGGATGGTTGCTCCACACATGTTGATACTGTATTTCCTGCCAGCCATAAAAGAGACCCAGGCCCGGTGGGACTCAGAGGGGTCCTTAGGCTCAGCTCCTGCCCCTCAGAAGTACGGGGAGACCACCAGGGACAAGAGTCTCAACTGTCTTCTATTTTCTGAAACAGGTGATTGGTTTCAGAGCCTCCTTCCTGGCTCACACTGTTTGATGTATTTTTTTAAATCTCTGATTCCTAGGCTGCCCACCAGAAACGGAGCCAGTTCTAGACACCAGGGAAGCCATTCAAATATGGAATAGGGAGGAATTTGTCAACTTTCAGGGATGGATTTTTTTGTTCATCAGACTTGAACCTACATCTTCTTAGACAATTCTTTATTCTCCAAGATTTGACTTTGGGATGTCTTCAGAGAAGGAGTCTCTGATACAGGGAGAATCCAGGGACCAGTGACCATAATCTCCATTGGAAAAGGATTTTTTGATCATGTGATTCACTGACCTTCTTAAGTAGCTCTCAGGCACCCTGTCTCACTAAATAGCCCACCAGTGTCCAGAAAAATTACCACCTGCAGCCTATAAATATATTTAAAAGCTTTTGTCCTGATTTTTTCAGTTAAGCTGCATACTGAGTACGTACAGTGTGTGCCAGGCACTGCGAGAGGTGTTTTACCTAGCTGCCTCATTTTAGCTTCACAATTACACTCCTATGTGGGAGGTCCTGTTATGACCCGTATTTTACATATGAGTGTATAAGACTTAGATTAAGAAATCGGCCCAAGTTAGTAAATAGGGAAGCAGGACTCAAACCCAGGCAGTCTGAGGCCAGAGCTGCAATCTGAACCCTTTGCTACCTCTCATGGCAAGTGGGTAATGATCCATTAAATGTATCCACCCACCCCCAGCACACATACACATACATCCCGATTCTCTACCCAAGAAAGAGCTCTGTTTTTCTGTTTTCACTTTCAAGACTTAACAACAGATTCCCAAGCTCTTACCTCTAGCCTCTGTCCTTAGCCATGATTTAATAAACATCTACTACCTTTTCCTTTCCAGCCTCCACCCAAAGTCAGCTCCCACCCAGTAACAAGCTGGGTGTACCATTCATTAGAGGTTTGATTTCCCAAATATATAGACTCATCTGCATTTTCCTGCATCATCCCTGAAGATGAATTCGTTGATTAGCCTCCCCACCATTTGTTGAAGCTAAATCCACCGCAGCTTATCCATGTTCGCTTCTCCCATATGCTGTTGATATTGACTTAAGAAATTATATATATTCTGGTATGATGTCAGGGCAGGTCATCTACTGCCAGACCACGGAAAAAGATCTCTGGCCAACCATGTGCCAAGAAGGGTGCCAGGCTCTTTGTAGCACCATCTTGGTCTGGAAAACTCCTTTTTATCTTCTCGCGCACTGCAGCACGCTGATTGTCTAGGTTTGGCTCTCGTCACCCAAAAGGCAAGAAGGTTGAAGCCGCAGGAAGGAGTGTAGTAGGCTGGGTCTTTTCTCAGGCACACAGGGAGGAGGAGATGGGCCAAGGCAACTTCTCTTCAGGATGCTGAGAAAGAACTCTGGTTTTTTCACAAAGACAGTTCTGAAACCTCCACCTCATACTTTATGTAACGGAATACAGCCCTCCTGTAGTTTGCAGCAAAACTCTCAGACTGCAGTTACCTTCTTGGAACTACTGTTCCCTTTCTTTTTGCCTAGACTGATGCTCTGTTGTTTGGTAAATGGGCGGGTGAGGGCAAAGTCCAGGAAGTGATTCCCTCGGGGTCCCAGAGTCTCCTAG
This sequence comes from Neophocaena asiaeorientalis asiaeorientalis, assembly GCF_003031525.2. Taxonomy (NCBI): domain Eukaryota; kingdom Metazoa; phylum Chordata; class Mammalia; order Artiodactyla; family Phocoenidae; genus Neophocaena; species Neophocaena asiaeorientalis. Next base: position 460,647 of record NW_020175436.1, on the reverse strand, counting down.
AAACAGGCTTGGATTGGGAAGAGAGCGGAGGGAAAACAGTGCCTACGCTGGCTGCAGTGCTGCGCTTTGCTTTCTCCATCTGCTTGGGGCCAGGGGCAGTTGTCAGTCCCTTACGTCAAATATGCCTGTGCTTGTCTTGCCAGGCGTCTCATCAAACTCTCCAGAACTCATGTGCCCCCCTTCCCCCATTAGAAAGATGTGGCTGTTCCTCAGGCCTCAGGCTTTGAGCAAAAGCCCTCTTTTCCTTTGAGAAGGAGCCAGCCCGACCTGCAGTATGCTGGAATAGGTACCCACACCTGGGTTGCTAGGAGTTCCCCACCTTTATTTCCCTTCGGCTCCCCCTTCCTTGCACTGTTTCAACCTCCTCCCCAAAGGATCAGTTAGGGAAACACCTCCTCCGCAGTTAGTCACTCTTCAATGAGTCGTGCTGTGTCAGCTGCAGTCAGTGTAGCTGAGGGCAGGAAACACTTTGCTAAAGCCCTGCCAACGGCAATCTCACAGCCATGCTGCTCTTGGTCAGGGACAGACCTCTGGGTTTCCCTCTCATTTGATCCGATGTGTGCCATTCAAGTAAATGTCCTCCCATCTGCCAGCTGCAGAGCTGGGACAACGGGTGGAAGAGGTGACTTTAGAGCCCTACAATGAGTTTGTGGGTGGGATGGGGAAGGAGGTGGGTCCCCTTCGGCAGGGGACTTTTACTGAATCCTGTAGCCTTATAGCAGTCATCTGTCCTACGTTTTTAGTTATAAGCCTCAAACTACCGACAGTTTGAGTTGGTACCATCTCTGATGTCTGTCATCTCCTGCTAAAAGTTGACGAATAGGATTTCTCCCCAGGTGCAGGCTCAGCTTCGAGGCATTCACTTTTCAGTCCATATATTATTTTTGGCAACTGAGGAAAATAAATAGAACTCTTGGTCTCCGAAGGCATTAGCATTTCCAGGCAACCTGGGGCAGGACTCAGCATTGCCTTTGCTGGGGAGTGATATGAAATGGAAGGCACACAGGCTCTGCATAGACGCAAAGCAATGGACGAGAAGGTCTGTTAGTGCGTGCTTTTAATGTTGCTGAACAAAGTATGTTACACTAAATCTTTATAGACTGAATACGTACTTTGAGTTCCAACAAAGTAAACCAAAGTAAACATCGCTCTTATGGGAAATAAAATTCCATGTGGTTAGGGGCAGGGCTGTGATTCAGTGACAATGAAAAGACCATGGAAATATAGTAAGGTTATTGACTGTCTGTGAAACAATGTAATATCTGACACACACACACACACACACATATTTTACATATATTTTACATATATATATATGTGTATATATACAAAATTTAATTCCAAATGATGGGTGATAGGAGAGGAACCAGTGTTTCTCATCTTTAATTATAAATTAATGTACTGATGCTCTAGGTATCATATCTCAATCAATTATTAATACTGACCACTGACCTCACTACAGAAATCAGTAAGGAAAACAGTGAGAAAAGGCAGCATCGTAGAGCTAAGGACCAAGTTTCTGTAAGAGTCCGTGTGTGTGTGTGTGTGTGTGTGTGTGTGTGTGGACAACTCAGTCTACCTTTACAACCATTATCTACTGAACTGGAGATTTCTCAGAGCTCTCTTGGACTGCAGCCTTGCCCAAAGTGCATGCTTTCCTAATGTGCGTTTTAACGTTAAATGATTTTTAATATTCTACATATGGTTTCATGGTTTCCAGTCTCTTCTCTGGGAATGAACAAGGCTGTGGTATTATGATGAATAGTGGATTGTGTCCAGGACACCCACTTACTTCCCTGCATATCAAACATGTGCTGCTCCCATTAAACACGGGCCTGTCTCTGGAGATTACAGTTGTCCTATCTAATCCAGTCCTGTTTTGTTCCCTCAACCCAATTGAGAAGGATACATTGTTCTCATACATTCTTCTTTTAATTAAATGCAGTAGATATGTCACGTCCATGAAATAATCCAGGTCTGTTTTCACATCTGCGGACATTTTCTCCTCCTTTACTTCCATTTGGCTTCTTGGAAAGAAAACCAAATTTAAAATGTATACTTGGATTAATTGATGGGTGGTATGCAATTTGCCAGGACAGTTTAGATAGGATCTTACTTTTTTTTATTCCTAATTGCAACAAAATGTTCTCTGTCACTGCTCTTTGCAGACACTCACCAAAGCCCACATCATCCATGTCCAGCGATTGGTTTGAACACAATATTCTCATTCAAGTTGGTCCATCCAAGTTCACGTCTACCTTCACAGGTGCTGGGGTTTACAAGAGAACTTTGAGGTGTGGAGGTCTGCCTGTGTGTGCTTTAAGTTTTAATTGCTGGGAGTGATTTGCTAATTGACCCTATTGATACAAAGTACTGTCAGGACTTTTCCATGTACATAGCACTTGCTTCAATGTCAGCAAGGAAACCTGGTATCTCGTAAAATTCTCTATTCAATTATAATTTTAAAATACTGGAGTAAACTCCTAGCAATTCACAAGAGGCTAAACTACAGCCCCATTAGAGGGGTACTACAAGTAAACATTATTAATTATAAAAAAATTGCCTAAATTAGATTTTTTTCACACCTGCTTCTTGCTTAATTAGCTAGCAATCCACATATTCCATTCAGTTGAACTCTTACTATTTATTCAAGCATACTTGACATTAACATACTGTTTGATGTTTGATATCCTCAGTTTTAATTTAACCACATGACAACAAATGGTGTTTATGAAATACCAGTGAGCTGGAAAAATACCCTGTATTGGAGACGCACATGGGACTGAAGAGAGGATTTTTCTCTAGGAAGAGCTTGAAGGCCATAAGAAAATTAGAGTCTAAGTTTCTTTAATTTTCCTGTTTTCAATCGTATTCTCTACCATACCCCTTAAGAGAGCTTTGGAAGATCCTAAAAGACAACACAAGGCTGTGTATGTTGCAAAATATCCTTGATAACATTAACGAGAGAAGAAGTACTGTCTACATGTTGGTACTTGGGTAGGATCTTACAGAACTGCCCTCATATTAAATGGCCACACTCTGACCATTCTTTAGGGATTTAGGAAGACTGTAGGGACATGAAGATCTTACAGGTAAACTGGGCTGTCTGGTGTCAGGGAGAGTCATTTCCCTAAGTCTTGGCTAAGCCAAGGTGACCAGGCGATTTCTCCCATGGGGGGACGTGGAACTAAGCATTTCCACCCCCCGCCATACTGTTCTTACACCTGAGAGTCCAAAGTCATGCCCTTCAAAGTTATATAAACAACAGGAATGGGTTAGACAAGTTCAACATCGACCTGACAACAAAGACCTTGGACTAGTTATTCCGAGTCTCCCACGTCTAATTGGATTTAATCCTTGAACTTCTCCCCTGCTCCTCCAAAGAACCGTGTGACGGAGTCCTGGTTGTGATTCCTGTCAGCCATTTGTAACACGAATGCCTGGCAACCTAGTGATGAAACGCAACAAAAAACTCCCGGGGCCAAGAGACAAAAGAGAAAATCATCTCCATAATGTATCGATTCTGACTAATGACATCACTTATTGTAGGGGATTCGGATTGATAGCCCCTGGCCTGTCTCCAGTGAGACACCATTTTACATCTGACTCTGATCAAACTGTCTGTAAATCATTTTTAACTTGGGTTCTGTAGATGTTGTGTTCACACCATGGAACTAGGGCTTGGGCTTGACATCATTATTCTTCATGGGGCTGTCTTTGTTTAAGAGGCACTTAAAGTTTTTGGCTGCTGGAGAATAGAGAAGCTTGTTAGCCGAGGAAAACATGTTGATGTCACACACTTGCAGATTTCTTTCTTGGGGTCAGGCTGTGTGGATTCCAGAAAGTATGTGGTATTTCCCGTGATGGATGGTGGCTTTGGGCTCGGATATGTCTGGATAACAGAAGTGGATCCAAAGGGGTTGCCGTCTCTTGGGACCGGCATATTTACATCAGGGCCAATACGTCTTGCTTCTGGAGGGGACTGTTATCCTGGGACTAACTTGATATCTGAGGCAGACCTCTTTGAAACTGGGTACCAGGAAACCAGGTGCATCAGAGGGTACCACCCCCAACACCCTGTCCTCATGTTGCTCGTAATCCTCAAGAACGTGGGTCTTGGATAGGATTTGGAATCAAAAATTCGACCACCCTCTCGTTTCTTTGTTTTACCCTTCATGTGTGGGGATATACTAACTCACAATACATGTTTGAACGGTGCAGGAGACAAATAGGATTTGTATTTGGTATTCAAGATGCACATCCCTCCCCACCCTCGTTTATTATTTGTGTTTAGATATGACTATTCCTTATGCCCAGGTCAGCTGGGAAATGGGTGGAAGTATTTTGGCTGTGCTGCACGGCATACGTGATCTTAGTTCCCCGACCAGGGATCGAACCCGTGCCCCCTGCAGTGGAAGCCAGGGAATTTCCTGGAAGGACATTTTAGAATTATGTAAAATATGGTTGGCTTATAAATTTTCTAAAGACAGTTTGGATAGACTGTAATCCACAGAAAGATAACAAAAAGTGAGCTTTTAACTTGATAGGAATAATGACGAATGTGTTTTCCATCTCGGGGAGAACACACACTACCATTTGGTTTACCCACTCTCAACTGTGGGCTCCCCTGGTGCGCAGAGCCCTTCCAAAAAGATTCATTCTTTTCCGTTCAGAATTTAGAGCAGTTTAGGAAAACCAGCAAAATGAGGAAGAGTCTCCATGTTGTTGTTTACTCAAAATGTCCCATAAATAACAAATTATAAAATTCATTTAAATTACTGCAGGGAAGTTGAATTCCTGTCTTTTAAGTTTACATTTTAAACTTTCTCTTTTGGAAAACTTCAAACACACATAAAAGTGGAGAGAATAATATAGTGAATTTTCATGTATCCTATCACCCAAGCTCTTTTCAACTTTCTTTTTGAATTCTAATTGTAACTTTCTGCTATTTCTCTTTTTCATCTGTACAACACAACATAGTATACATTTTTTGCCTCTTTTCCCACCATGTGCCATGCATATAATGAAATGAGTCTTTGGGTTTTTATATTGATTGATATAGATATTTATGAAGACACATATAACATTTAAAAAACATACGTGGCTATATATACACATATATATTTCTATTCCAATAGAATTATCCTCATCCACAGTTTTAAGAGTCTAAAGTTGAGGAATTGAAAGAGGTGGGGAAAGATACCTTTAAGTGGATTTAATTAATTACGTATTATATTCTGGCTTTCTGAAGAATCTACCAGTGATTTTTCACTGGTATAAAGAATCCTGACCAACCCAACGACTCCAGCTCTCAGGAGATCTTTTTTTTTTTTTGCGGTGCGCGGGCCTCTCACCGCTGTGGCCTCTCCCGTTGCGGAGCACAGGCTCCGGATGCGCAGGCTCAGCGGCCATGGCTCACGGGCCCAGCCGCTCCGCGGCACGTGGGATCTTCCCAAACCGGGGTACGAACTCGTGTCCCCTGCATCGGCAGGCGGACTCTCAGCCACTGTGCCACCAGGGAAGCCCCTCAGGAGATCTTTTGATGATGCTTTTGGGAAAGAACAGTGTCGAAGAGTAAAGGCTCTTGAATATGCAAAATATTTTCAGAGGACCATTTCTTCTTTTACGGAGTCATCTAGTGTGAGAAACATCTATAGGTATCCTCCAGCAAAGCAGAAAATTTACAGTAAATTGAACCTTCCCAGTGGGGTTCATCTTGACTGTTATTGTGACAAATGATAGCCCCACAAATTTTAATCCCTCGTGCATTTATTGCACCAGTGTAACCTGATGACTATTTATTCTGGCCATCTATTTGTTTATTTGTATGTGAAGTTTGTTTTCAGAGGCAGTAATTTTGCTTTGCCTTCCATTGTTGGAAAATGGGCATTACTGCCTACTTTACAAGCTAGCTTTAGGGACCCTATGCCAAGCTGGGTGAAGAGAGCCACAGGTGGCCCGGGGTGTGGGATTGGTCCTTCCAGTTGGACTCCCACCTCTTTTAAAGTAGGCTGTCCATCTGATGACAGACTTTCCTGCACTCAGGAACTCAGATGAGGTCATGATACTGAGTATTCCTACATCACGGAGCAAGGGCTGAATCTGCCCGTCATGGGCTGGAGGAACCTAGTGAGGGTGGATGGTCATAATCTTTGAGCTGCCAGTGACGTTCCGATCCTTCTACCGTAGATGCTTGAAGATCATTGCTTCAGGGTAACAGATGGGTTCAAGGGTAGCCCTGCCAGAAACCAGGAAACACAAGTAGGCTGGGATTTGGATCATTCATGTTTACTCTGCCTTAGACTTGCCCTTGGGTACAGCCCTGAACTATTGGTTTCTTATCTGCAGAATGGAGCTTTATCACCTAATTATTGTTCCTGTTCTTGAGATGGACTGACCAGACACATAAATAATTTTTAAAAATCGGAGAAATGCTTTCAGGTCTTTGGTGTTATTTAAGTTATACTATTTGAGGGACTGTTGGCCTGGGTTGGATCAGGAAGATAACCCAACTCTGCTCTACTGGAAAAATGACTTTGCTCTTAAAATGTGAATGAAGTAAATCCACAAAAAGTTATGTTTTGGAGACACATCTACACCATAAAACTGTATAAGAAGGCGCCTTCCCTTTGCCCTCCTGAGAAGTGATATTATTGCTATGCATGCTAGGGAAAGAAAGTGTCTGAAAACATTTCAGACTTTGTGGGATGGAACGTTCTCCTCTTGGACACAACATGTTTTAACTGCAACTTCAGAGAAGGAATGCAGCATAGGAGAACCTGGTATCAGGAGACCGGAGGCCAGATGGACAAAGAAACCTAGGTGTAGCGGGATTTCAGGGAGGCAGCTCTGCAGTTTAGGGGCTGCAGTGGGAACAGATGGGAGGAGAGATGGTCAGGAGTGCTTGTGACGACGGACGATTTTCTTTCCTCACTTTTTTTTTTTACGGTACGCGGGCCTCTCACTGTTGCAGCCTCTCCCGTTGCGGAGCACAGGCTCTGGACGCGCAGGCTCAGCGGCCATGGCTCACGGGCCCAGCCGCTCCGCGGCATGTGGGATCTTCCCGGACCGGGGCACGAACCCGCGTCCCCTGCATCGGCAGGCGGACTCTCAACCACTGCGCCACCAGAGAAGCCCTCTTTCCTCACTTCTTGATGACATTTGCTTCTGAGGCGTCTGTCTTTTAACACTTCTATTTTGGATGCCATGTTTTAGACGGGGCTGCAGAGATGTAAATCTAGGTAATGAAACCCAGAGGGAGAGGAAGGGGGCAGAAGCTGCAGACAGAGATACTTGGAGTGATGGTGAAATGGCTGTGATGTGGAGGACCGAGCTGGCAGCTGAGCTCTGGGTTTAGGAAGAAAAAATTAAAAACAAACAAACAAAACCCCTCCCCAAACAACAGATTAGGATCAGTCCCTCTGTGGGAAGAAAAATGTTGGTTACCTTTTCATACCACAATTCATTTTCTT
>NW_020175436.1:447379-453021 GCF_003031525.2 Neophocaena asiaeorientalis asiaeorientalis | reverse complement strand
AACCAACCCTACATTGCTTCCCTCTTTGCAGAACAATCTTGCTTTAATTTTTAATTGATTTTTATTGGAGTATAGTTGCTTTACAATGTTGTGTTAGTTTCTGCTGTGAGCAAAGTTAATCAGCCATACGTCTACGTATATCCATTCTTTTTTAGGTTTCCTTCCCATTTCGGTCACCACAGAGCATTGAGTAGAGTGCCCTGTACTGTACAGTAGGTTCTCATTAGTTATCTATTTTATATGTAGTAGTGTGTATATGTCAGTCCCAACCTCCCAGTTCATCCCACCCCGCCTTCCCCCCTTGCTAACCGCAAGTCTGTTCCCTACATCTGTGACTCTGTTTCTTTGCAGAACAATCTTAACAAATGTAAGACCCCCTTGAGCCCAAGAACTCCTGAGTGGTCATTCCTCCACCTCTCTGTAAAGCTCGGCCTCAGCTTATCCTCCCACAGTGCCTTTCTCCTTGCCCTTTTACTGCCCTAAGTTGATGAGGCTCCCAAGGACCCAGTCCTCAGAGCAGTTTAGCAGGGGCTGAGGTAGATCATGCCACTGAGAGCAGGGTAAACAAAGCATCCAGGCTCGATTTTCTTTTCTTTTTCCTCTCGAAAAAGAGATGGAAAGAGGCTACTTCAGATTCTACTGAAGTCATAATAAAACCAGACCCACTGGGTCACCATATGCGGGGGGAGAAGTTCTCTTGGGCCTTAGTGTACACACTCAGGGAGTGAAACAAAGAAAAGGAAAGGAGCAGTCCTGTTGGCAACTGTTGTTAGGTAGTATAAACAATGGTCAGTCACTGGCATGGAGCGCAGGCTCAGATTCCAATAGCACTCGATGGGGAGCCTTCCTTAAAAAATTAGAAGAAGCTGGGCTGGAGCTGGTCCATGCTGGGAATGGCAGAAGAAGCAAAAACAAGAGTAAATGAATGGAAATTAAGCAGCAGGAAATGGGGATTTGGCACAAAGTTGGAATTTGAAACTGCAGAGAGGTGTCAGTGATAAGGTTGTATAGAGTTTCTGGCCAAAAAAAAAAAAAAAAAAAAAGAGAGAGAGAGAGAGAGAGAGAGAAGGAATGCAGATGTGTTCATTGAATAAAGTGCAGATGGAGAAGGGCTAGGAAGGAAAAAAATATGCCCAGGAAATCATAGTGAGTAGAGGTACATTTCTGTTTCGCAAAGTTTTAAAAATTATTCTCCCCTCATGTCTGGTTGAAATTACAGGTTGGTTCAGATTGTTCCAATCTACGGGAGAGATTAAGGCAGCGTGTATTTACTTTTACCTTTTCCTGCTCTGGACCGACTGGGCTGTTTCTGTCGGTAGGCTCCCGGTGGGGCTGGGCAGGCTGAATCCAGGTGTGAGTTGCTCTTTGGGGTCCGCTCAGGAACTCCATCCATCAGTTGCTCTTTAGTTAGAAATGAGTGGGACATCTCTGGAGAGCTCGGATCACTGTGCGGGTTAGTTGTCTGTCTGGGGAGCTCACAGGAGGTCTGACCCTCTCTAGCAGTCACCCTCTCGGTTGGCTGTGGTGGGGAGGCTGAGCATTTTGGTTCTGCCCCCGCTCCCCGTCTCACCCCCATCTGGAGGTGCTAGGTTGAACCTCTTTGTCTGAGTTACAGGACAGTCCTTGAGTTTAAACATTGTCTTATTTGGCTTAACGAACAAGAAGGTTGACATTGGCCATTGGCCTCTATACTGTACCCTCTCTCTTTCTTGTCCCTCCTTGGGCAGAAGTAAATAATGTGAAGGACCCAGTCAAATACTAGATCCATAGACAGTGGGGCTGGGAGGCAGTGGGCGTGGTGGAGGCAACCTGCGGGGGAGTGGAAACGTCTTCGATTCTGAACTAGGAAGGGGACACGGGCCAAAGTCACTTTGCCACCCTTAAATGTCAATTTCTCATTTTCCCAACAGGACTAACTGTAACTACCCAATGTATTTTAGAGCATTTGTTTGTTTGGTGAGAGGCTTGTGAGGAAATACGTATGAAAGGGTCTTGCAGAATATCCTGTGTTTTCTTACACAAAGTACCACCATCGTCATCGTCTGCGGGGCGGAAAGGTCTGCTCTTAGAGGTGAAATCGCCGTTTTAGCGAAGAGGTAAGGTGTCACGAGGCAGAAGACAGTCTGGACACAAACATCCCACAGTCATCTTTCTTTCAAAGAGTGAAAGTGAATGCTTTTTGATGTGCCCTGTGGCCCCTCTGATTTGTGTTTTAAGAGCAGTAGAAGATGTAGCAATAAATATGGTCCTGGCCAAGATTTCCCATCTATCAATATGAATATTGGCAAATGCACAGCAGTGGGTAATATATCAATCTGGACTTCCCGCTTTCTTCCACTTGATGAGCAGTGTTTCCTTGGGGATATGCACAAATGTCATGTGTTTTATATCAATGCTGTTGACATAATAGTCTGGATTACATTCAATTCTGACTGTGTGTCATCTTGGGAAAGAATACTGTTTAAATGTTAGCATTTAAAAGTGAAAATTGGGTAAGAATTGTAGTGCGGGTGACCATGAAAACTTCCTTGTCTCAGCAGTGCCACCTGCCCCCCGTAGGGCTCCATCCTTGCCTTTCCAACTTCCTCTGATGTTCCCGGATCAGAAGTAATGGTCTCTCTTCCCCATCCATCTGCAGACCTACCTGTACATCCTACCATCTTGTACCTTGCTTTTTGGGAGGAGAAAATGTACATCAAGATTTCAGTTTCTGATCTATTCTCACTTATCTGTACAGAAGGTAGCACTTAACTGTGGCCAAAATGTCGGACTCCCAACCACTGCGCCACCAGGGAAGCCCCAAAATGAGACCTTTTAAAGGGCTGTAACCTGGATGGGAACAGTTAGGTGAAAGTACCCTTGAACATGGCTTGTGAATGCATTTTTGAGAGTATAAACAGTCGACTCTCCCAAGAGCTATCCTTTTTCCTTCCTTCATTTCCTTTATTTCTTCTCCTTTTAAAAACATCAATAGACTACCTAAAAATATAGAAAATGTATTAAAAATAACAATATTTAAAAATATTAAAAATAACAATATTTAAAAATATTTTTAGAAAAATCCATTTTCATTTTTATATATGTTCCTAAACACATGAATGTATGTATTTTACAGGTTGGCAAGTATTTATTAAATCTCTATTATGCCCTTAACTTTTTAAGACCCCTCCCCCAAATGCTTAGCATCTCATAATATAAATAATAATCCTACCCGTAAAATGTCTCCGGAACTTTTTCCTCCTCTCTATTCCCATGGCCTCCACCCTAATTTAGCCCCTTATCTCTCACCATGGCAAATATAGTGGTCTCACAGCCGGTTTCCTGTCTCCAGGCGCTTCTTCTGCCCCAGAATTTTTAACTTCCTAGAGCTCAAACTTGATGGCATCTGTACCTCTGCTTAAGGACCTGACAGCAGCTTCTGGTACCTGCAGGGGAAGACCATGCATCAGTCCTTGGTCTCCAGCTCGGCCAGGCTAGGATGGAGCCGAGGCTTTCTGATCCCAGTGATGCACGTGGTTTCTCCACTCTGCTGCAGCCTCAAGTTGTTCTCGAGGATGTGCACTTGGACCCCCTTCTCTGATCCTCCCAGCGTAGGGCAGTTCTTAGGGCACCTAGTTTACAGCTGTCTCACAAGCTGCCACGCTGTGTCTGCATCCTCAGAGCGGAGACCCCAGGTCCCAAAGCCTGCACAGCCGTCACCGTGATGAACAAATTAGGCACAGCTTCTACCTTTGCAGAGGCAGCAATCCATATGGGGAAGACAGATATGGTATAATTAAAAGTGCAATGAATATCAGTATCATTTAGAACTGCAGGATGCTATGGCAGCAAATAACCAGGGGACCCAAACCCGTGTAGGGAGCGGGAAAAGCTTCCTGTTGGGAAAGATGGGGACAGGAGGCCTGAAGATGTGTGGGAGCTCCCCCGCAGGAGAGGTGGGTGAAGCTGGCGGTGGGTGGGGACGAGAAGGGAGATTTGAGTAGGTCCTTGAATGGTGTGGGTGACATCTGGATGAGCAGAGAGGAAGAGGCAGCTGAAACCATGAATATATGTATATATTTCCAATTGACTCCCTTGATGAAGGCTGTGGATCTTTTTTCTTTAGTGCCTCTGAGCACAGGGCATTTGTGAGAACCAAGACCTGTTGGTTGCCCTTGGCTCTTGGGCTCCTTCTCCCTGGACCTGTGCTATCTCTGCACCTGGCAGAGAGCGACTGGGTGAAACAGGAACACTGCCTTCTTGGCCTGGGCGCTCAGGTGGGGCAGCCAAGATGCTGCTGGAAAGTTCCAGACCCAGGTGGCTGTGTTTCGCAGCAGGCAACCACCTAAGGCGGCCCTCTGGGACACTAGGGATGCTAGAATGGAGGCTCCAGGAAAGCAGTTTGGATTCCCATGTAGCCTGATATCACTCTTCCTCTGCCTGAACTATTTTGAGACACTCCTGCCATCCTTCTCTCTCCCACACATACCCTTAATATGACTAGAATATAGCTAGTTCGAGCTAACATATGTTCTTATAATTATGTTGCTAGCATGATAGATTATTTATTCTCAATTTTTTTTTTTGAGTCCCAGCTCTGGGTACCAAGACTTAAGGAGGCTGTTTAAATAAAGAGATACGAACACACCTTGACAGCAGCTTATGAAAAAAAAAAAAAAAAAAAAAAGGAAAAACCCCAGCCTTTAAGAGGTCTCAAATCTGCATCCCATCTGTTTAATATGTAACCTAATGTGCTACTGTGAAGCTCACTTTCCCACCGGGAAGCAGCTGAAGGGAGAGTCAGAGGCTCTGTCTGCTCAGCTGTCAATCCCTGACTGAAGAGAACAGGAACCCTGGTGCATCCAGCCCTGTGGGGCTGTGTCCCCCTGCCCAGGGACCCTCATTCACCTGGAGGAGTGCTCACTGAGTTGGGGTTTGGGGCAATAAGGACTGGCGTTGGAGGGGCCTCTCCAGTCCTTGGGGTCAGGCTTCTTCTATTTCTGATGGTAAATCTGAAGCCCAAAGCAATGTCTTGCTGGTGGTGCTACAGACCCAGTGGAGGGCAGCTCCCAGATCACTTGCTCTGACTTTGAATTAAGTGCCTTTTCTGCTCCATGGCAGGAAGCCGAAAGCCAATGGAAATGGGTTCTCCTAGCCAGTCTAGAAAGCAAGCAGAAGCCAGGAGTCAGCTACCCTAGTCTGCTTCCTATGACTTGTCTAGGGAAGGGAAGATGTCTCTTCTCTCCTGACTAAATTTTAGTAATCCGATTAAATCCAATTCGTACCTGTATTAGTACCTTAAGGAAAGCTATGTGTTCATTCATTCCTTCGATCATTCCTTCGATGAAGGTCTATTATATACAGAAGATGTAATAATCCAGTAGAATTCCTGCCCTCCAAAGCTTTCCGATACGGTGGATGGACAACCAAGTAAACAAGTCATTATGGTCCAGTTATTACGGTAAAGAAATACCACAGTGGTGTGTGCCAGGCAGTGAAGTGCACTAAGTCCTGTGGAGACAGAGCAGGGGACCATACCCCAGGCTGTGTTAGAGCTGGGGGGTGTCTGGGAAGGCGGCGCTGAGCTTCAGGTTCGTGATCTGCAGCTCAATTAGGTGGGCTCTGTGAAGTTTGTTTGCTTGTTTGTCTTCCCGTCTGAACAT
>NW_020175436.1:446759-447174 GCF_003031525.2 Neophocaena asiaeorientalis asiaeorientalis | reverse complement strand
CCTCCCTATCCCACCCCTCTAGGTTGTCACAAAGCACCGAGCTGATCTCCCTGTGCCATGTGGCTGCTTCCCACTAGCTATTTTACATTTGGTAGTGTATATAAGTCCATGCCACTCTCTCACCCTCCCAGCTTACCCTTCCCCCTCCCTGTGTCCTCAAGTCCATTCTCTATGTCTGCGTCTTTATTCCTGTCCTGCCCCTAGCTGTCTGAACATCTTGAATAAGGTGTGAGGCTGTCCTGCGGAGGATGCAAGAGAAGCAATAAGACAGATCCCAGCCCTCCAGGGGCTTACAGCCTAATTGGGAAAAGAACTTCATACTCAACAGAACAAATAGGAAAAATTCCAAAGCATTCTGTAGGTCAGAGCTGTGTTATATGACATACATAATAAATACTAAAAAAAAAAAAAAAAA
>NW_020175436.1:435310-446737 GCF_003031525.2 Neophocaena asiaeorientalis asiaeorientalis | reverse complement strand
AAAAAAAAAAAAAAAAAAAAAAAAAAAAAAAAAAAAAAAAAAAAAACAGAAAAGGAAAAGAATAGAATGAGTTGGAGTAGGCAAAAAGAGCAGTGGGGGAGAAATGGACATTCATTTGGGTTTTAACTAAAGTGTAGGATTTGCCCAGATGAAGGGCAGGTTAGGAAGGATACTCTAGGCATGGGAGTTGGGGAAAATTAACAAAGTCTGCAAGGAGTGAACCTGGCATATTGGGGAAGAGTCAAAAGGCTGAAATGATTTGTAATAATTCTTAACGATTGCCCAGGTGGTTTGTAAATTCCAACATGGACTGGGTGAGCATATGCCCCCAGGTAGCCCCAGACGACTCTGGTTTACATGCCTGTTTTCCTGGTGTAATTATTAACAGAGCCCCCTTTGATCACTCTTCGAAGTGTTCCCATTAAAAATGACTAAACAGAAGTATCATTTTTTGACGAACCCTGAACGTTAATCCCAACCTTGCCTTTTTGTCTTAGGGTGCATGTTTGAAGCCATTGCTCCTTTCTGTGCCTTTGATGACCCAGGAAACGCCTGGTACTTTCGTTTCTTCCTAAGAACCTATGGAGCCCAAAGAAATCTTCAACCGCATTCTCCCTGTAGTAGAACATAGCAGTACATCCTTAGAAGCTGCAGAGAGGCAAAAACTCACTCCTTTCTGCTCCAGCTAAGTGTGTGTGTGTCCTCTCTCCTCCCAAGTGAATTTTCAGGCTTTCAAAGATCTGTCTTTGTCTAAAAGGGTTGGAGAACTGAGTTGGATGACTTGGAAAGTGTTTAAAAATTCTTTGGACAGAGGCATCATAGAAATACCAGGTGGCCATTGAGAAGTGAGGGGGTGGATTCCATCCAGTGGTGGCGCCATTTATCATGTTCAATCGGATGGATTCTGGAGCAGAGAATAAAGAGCTGTCCGTCGTGGGATTTGATCTTACTCTCACAGCTGGTAATCCCAGCCTGCATGGGCCTGGGCTCCAGCTCACGTAACCGCTACTCAGGCTCTCTCCCAGCCAGCAGGGAAGAGTCTAGCTGCTGGCACTGTCAATCCAACACCTTTTTATGAGTACTAAATTTGCAAAAATAATAAATGAAAATGAGGTTGTGTGCCATTTCAGCATGTGTTCTATATAATGAAATAAGATGGTGATATCAAATTACTGGCTAATTTAATTGACTGGAAAAATCAATTTCTAAAAATGACAAATAATTTCCAAATCAGATAAATTAGGGGAGCAACATCTATTTTTGGTTTTCATTTGGGGAGAAAGATATACAGCATGCTCAGAGAGATTTTTTTCTTTTGAAAATCTGTAAAAACTACTTTGTTCTAGGTTGGGGTATCAGCTCAGGGTAGGGGTGGTGGGAGGAAGAAAAACCTCCTTTACTTTCATTTCATTTATGAGTTGCACTTATTTTTATTCTGATTCTTTATAACTATTTGTGTTAAAATTGTGGAGGATTGGCCTCCTTTGTTAACTGGCCTGTGATTTATGCATTTCTGATACAATTTGGAGCACCAAGGCATTAAAAAGATTGCCCGAAAGTTGCCCAAACCCTAAGATTGTGGTTCGATGCCTGAGGTTGATGATGAACAATTCCGGTGACATCTTTGAGCCTGGGTCAACAGTTTAACAGACTTTAACCCATTCCTCCCCTAAGAAGACCCAATCTTTTTGTTATTCATTTAGCTGTAATAACTCTTACTTCCAAGCGTTGATACTAAGATGTAGCAATGGATGAGGTGTTTTTTTTGTTTGTTTTTTAAATTAATTTAGTTATTTATTTTTGGCTGCGTTGGGTCTTCGTTGCTACGTGCGAGCTTTCTCCAGTTGCAGTGAGCGGGGGCTACTCTTCGTTGTGGTGCGCGGGCTTCTCGTTGCGGTGGCTTCTCTTGCTGTGGAGCACGGGCTCTAGGCACGCGGGCTTCAGTAGTTGTGGCTTGCGGGCTCTAGAGCACAGGCTTCAGTAGTTGTAGCGCACGGGCTTAGTTGCTCCACGGCATGTGGGATCTTCCCGGACCAGGGCTCAAACCCGTATCCCCTGCATTGGCAGGCAGATTCTTAACCACTGCACCACCAGGGAAGTCCCTGATAAGGTGTTCTTAATGGTGACTTTTGTCCCTCTTTGACCAAATGAGATGAGATGTTCAGGGCAGTGGTCAAACGTGGCTTGACTACCTGCCTCAGCCCTCAGGAGCCTTCTGGAACCCAAGAGCATGCAGAGTCTGAGGACCCACGTGTTGCAGATGCAACTTTATGCAAAGACTCTGCATGAGCTTTCCAGCCTTTCAGTGTAATTGAGAAATGAGACCAATGGTATTGTAATACATTTCTATTACTCTTTTTAATAAAAGTGTGCAAATATGATATGGGGTGGGTATTGGTGATGGCAGCCATCTTGTTTTAGCAAACTATGGAACTTGAGAGGCCATGGTATGAGCTTAATGGAAGAGAGGTCTTTGCAAAAGTAGAGGGACCTAGCTTTCCACTGTTCATCAGTAATAAAAGGGGAAAGCAGCCAGCTTAGTGGGGTGGCTCATTTCAGATGCCCTGATAAAGGAGGCCGCCCCTTATCAAAGTTGGTCATCAGACGCTATTCGTTAATACATTTCTAGACTGAGAAGCCATGCCCTGTTGTCTTCCTCAAGTAAAGGCTCAGATTTGCTTGGCCTTTTGCTCATTGGTACAGTTTTTATTTCAAAAGGGGGTGAGGTTAATAGTTCTAGAAATAATGATTTAGCCCTTCACTGATTTTAAAACATGTCACCAAAAATGTCATCCTGTGTGGTACTGATGCATGCCCCTAGGCCAGCTCTAGGCAAAACTGTGAAGTAGGCCAGATTTATTTTCGACTTCCCTGACTGCTTCCGGATGTGGTCACTTTCCATCCTTTTCAGGACCAATCTCCCTTTTCTCCTTTTCCAACACTCCCAAGCTCCCATTCCCCTACTTCCCGTAATACCCTTTTAATGTCCTTGATTTTTTTCTTTTCTGCTAATGAAGGAATGATCCAGAAACCTCACTCACGCCTTAGTGTGAGTACTAGTGACTTCTTTTATTACCCTTGTTAGAGTACTTGCATCTTATAAGGACATGAAGAAGGTCACCTTTAAACCCACGGAAGAGATCTCTGATAGCCACCTTTAGGCATTAGCAGGAGGAATATTTTATCAGGAGGTAGCTCTTACAATATTTTTATTTAGCCCAATCAGTATGGCTCCAAACTATGTGAGGATCCTTGTTAAACAGAAAAAGATAAAAGGAAATCATCAGATTCCCAACATGCTTATGGGGGTAATTTTAACAACCAGTAATTGAGAAATGGGGGAGGCAGCATAATATAGTTAATTGTACGACATGCTGGAACCAGATTGTCTGGCTTGAATTGCAGCTCCACTTCTTTCTAGCTGTGTGACCATAGGAAAGTTACTTGAGCTCTCTGTGCCTCTGTTTTCTCATCTATGAAGTAAGAACAATAATGGTAATGTTCCCCCCCCCTCCCCGGGGTGGTTGTGAGGATTAAATCAGTTCATGTATAGATGGTGTTGGAAAGTACTGGGCATGTTGTAAGCCCTCAATATATGATAACGATGATGATGTTGACGATGACGATATTGATGGCCAAAAACTTTTGGAAGTAGAAGGTATATCTGTGCAAGAAAGTATATCTGTGCAAGACCTATTTTTTAATTAGCCATGATATCTGGTGTGCGTTAGGATTCCGAGATCCCTTGCAGTAACCCGCCAGCTGCCCAGGAGTCTGCAACCATAGCTGGAGTCTGGGTTAAGGCACACCCTGGTTGGCCTCCTTTTGCAGAGGTAAGAAGAGGCCGAAGCAGTGAGCACCAATGCAGGATTAGATTTTGGAACTTCCCGAGTTCCCAGACTCGGGAGTTCCGTGAGATGCGTTCATCTTTCAGTTAAGGCTCTGTTTATTTCCCTTGTGTTCAGGGCTCAAGGAGGGAACTACTATTTCCTTCACTTTATGAGTCATGGTTCTGTTCTGTCATTTTGGGAAGGGCCTTAGGCCCTCAACAGTATTACCGCTGTACAATTATCTGGAGTGCAGGCACACAGCAAAGAGCATTTCCCTTTTAATGTAGTTATAAATGTCGCTTCAGTTTGAGATTTAGGAGTGCGAGCAGGAGCTTCGTTTCCTAGTCAAACAGGGTATAATTAGAGTGGGACTCTGGGCCCGTCCCTCACAAGACATTGTAACTGGGGAAGGTAAAGCAATGTGCTGGTTTGCTTCCTCTGGATCAGAGGGGTATCCGGAAAAGGAGCGACTTTTCACCAATCATCTTCTAGGCTGTTCTATGTGCTTGCTTGTTCAAAGTCATAGAATTGGCTTGTTTACCCAGAGTAACAGTGCCTGCTCTCCAGAGAAATAACACGTCAAGAGTTTTCACTCGTCCACAGAACCCCTGAGCTGGGGCGAGTGTGTGTGGCGGGAGAGACACTGCACTCGTTGTCATTTTGGTTTCTTCAAGACAGGGCAAGGAGAAATCGAATCACTGAGAGAACCAGTTCCCTTAGGATTAACCTCTAGTCAGATTGTACCTCCAAAGTAGAGGAGGCTTGTAGAATGACTCCATGAATGAATGAAAGAATGAATGAATGCTTGGCCAGCTAAGCTCTTTGGAAGAAATTTCTGGCATCATTCATGCCCTTAAGAGATATTTATCATGCATCTTCCGTGGAACAGACTTTCTGCTCTATGGGTTGTGTTGGGTGTCACAGTCCCTGTTCTCCAGAGGGTCTTAGTTCAGCTAGAGGGAAAGACAAGGAAGCCAAAAATGACAGAAGAACGTGTAAGTGTTTATCAAAGGTCTGTGCCAAATTTATAGGAAGGGCGCCCACTACTGCCTTGGATAAAAGCAGAATCATGGATAATTTCCCAGAGTGGCTGATGCCCAGACTGGGTGAGGAGTGAAGCAGGGTTACTAGCATAGGGAAGGAGGGAACAGCATCCAGGGAGAAGGAACAACAGCATGTGCAAAAGAGAAGGCATATGTGCAAAACTTCCAGCAGGGCTCACGGTGAGGCTGGGGAGGGAGGGAGGTGTCAGTTATCAAGGCATTCTTAGGGCGAGTACGGACTCTGGTTTAAATGCAGTGGTGGTGTTGGGGGTGGTTGGAGAAGAATTTAAAAATTTGGGGTGTGTGTGATCTGATTGATTTGCCTTTGACTAGAGGTGGAGTGTGGAGCCAGGACTGCACATGGGGGAGAGAGCCCGGAGGCTGGGCAACCAACTAGGGGACTATCGGCTAATTTAAGCAAGAAGTGATGGAGGCTTGAACGAAGGCATAGCAGTAGGTACAGAGAGTAGGGGACAATCTTGAAAGCTACTGGTAGATGCAGAAGCAGCAGGATTTGATTGGATGTGAAAGTGAGTCAGAGGGAGAAGTCTGGGCTGCCATCTGTGTTTCTACCTTGGTTGACAGATTGGATATAGAGGTGGGTGTTGACCTGAGGATAGTTTGGGAGTAGTTACTGGTTTAGGTTATGGAGATGGGGTGGGTGGAGGGCACAGAAGGGTGAAAATGATACCAACTCTGTAGAAACCAGAAGAATAAATCTTTCCCATGAATGGCTATGGTCCCCCTCTCCACCATCCAGATGACTGTTTGGAAAACTGGGAGGTCTTTGGTACTTTTCCATTTTCCTTTCATTCACTTTTCTCTTAGCAGGCATATTTGTATATGATATAAGATACCATGCTAGGCCTTGGAGAATAAGGTACAGGCCCCATTCCCAAGGTGTTTACATACTGGTCTCGTTCGTATACACTCTCTTTGGCCTGTCCTGCATCTGACGCTCACATTCGCTGTGTCTCACTCCCGGAAAGGGAATTTGTCCTTAGTTAGCTATTGCCTCATTCCAAATACACTGCTGATAAAGGCTTAGGAGATTTGGCCGTTCTAAATGGGTACACTTTGATAGGAGATTCTGGAAGTTGAAGAACTCCTTATCAGAAATGATTTAATCTCATGGTGGCATTTCCCCATCATACCAGACGGTGGAAGAGAAGCTTTTGGTCTGTGAGGACTTCCTGGTGCCTCGGCAGGTAAACCACAAAGATGACGGCTGCTCTGCTTTCACCTTGGCCCAACCTTCCAGTTCCAACCCCTTGTTCATTCTGAGACCACACTTCGGCATTCTTTATTAATAGTAAAAAGCTCTCCTGCATCTGGTATGAAAGAAAGATCATTTTAGGAGGTTTAGCAGTCCTGAATTCTTAGATAACCCCAGGAATATAAATTCCCTTTCCCCCAGTCAATTTAGTTACCCTCAAGCAGCATTAAAAATTTAACAGAGCTGGAATCAGAACCACCTTCCTTCCAACTCTCTGTATTTTTTTTCCCTATAATCTCAGTTATAGACCCATTATTCAGGGGCCCTCAAAGGAATGCATTATCAGAAATGAACTCCACTGGCTTTCACTGTACCCCTGAAGCTAAACACAGCTTAAGTTGAAAAAAGACATAAAGTAGGGGAAGAAAGAAATAGTTGATTCTTTATAAATTATACCACTCTCCCCATATCTTGAGTTTTGGGACAGGAGACCCTCAGAGTTGGGTGAACCTGGGCAGATTCTCTTTGTTCCTCTAACCAGGGGATGCAAGAAGATTCATTCAGGCCAAGAGCTTGAACAAAATGAGAATAAAATGCAGGAAAAGCACAGAAGAGGGTGGCAGGGTTCCCTTAGTCTAGCTGGCCCTGAAGTTAGCAACACACAGAATTATAGAGGGGAAGAAATGTTAGAAATTCCCTGGTCTGGACCACCACGTAAATATAGACTGAGGGAGTTATGGCCCCAAAGAAACTCAGGTGAAATAAGACATAGAAAGTTATTGGGTTCAGCTTTGGGGCCACGGCAGAAGAACACTGATAAACTGGGCCTGTGACAAAGAGAGAATTAGAATCATGCAGGCCCTGAAACTGGGTCATGGATCCATGGTCCAGGTCATGAGTCTGGAGAAGCTTGGAACAGAAGAGTCTGGGGCAGGAGGAGAGGGGGCAACAAAGCAATCTTCACATGTTTGAAGGATTATCACATGGAATAAGGACATGTATCAAACCCTTGGGTCTTAAAATCGAATCCAGTATTTTGTTTTGCATTTGAGACACCTGAAGCCCAAAGAGTTAAACAACTTTCTTAAGAGCAGGCCTGAATACCTGCATCCTTTCCCACCAAACAGAGGCCTCGAGTCAGAATACCTCTAAGGCCCCGACTCCTTAGCTGGATATGCCACTGTGGTTAATCATTGAGCCTCCATCTATAGTTTTTGAAGGCCAACCATGTACAAAGTTCTGTGCCAGATGCTAAGGGGGATTCAAACAGCATACTTGGACCTCTGCCTGCAAAAATTCCTAGTCTCATCGGGGGACAGAAGACTGACACCCACGGGGAAATGCCCTAGCCAAGCAGGCAACACTAGAGGTCTAAAGAGAGATGGGGTCGTAGGTGTACTTAGGAGTTTAGAGATGAGAAAGGTGACTTCATCCGAGTTACAAAGTTGTCTATAAACGTTAGGTTGTTAAGTTTCTTGCTAGTTCTGTCATCTACATCTTTTCCTCGTATTAGCTGTGGCTTCTTGGAGAGCTGGAACCCTGCTTATGCTTTTCTCTTATCCACACAGAGTACCCAATAGAAGCCGAGCAAATAAGAGTGATTAACATAACTTGAATAAAAAATTTTAAGGAGATGAATTTTTTATGGAGATGTCCTCTTTTTTAAGCTCATGTGTTCAGACAAGTGTTCTCCAAGGGCGAACAAGAGCCTGTTTGGGGTGTGGCTGGGGGCCACGAGTCTGGAGCACAGTGGGGCCCCGTTCTCCTCCAGGATTTTTTTTCCTCTGGCTGAAAGCTGATAAGGACATTTGTGATCCTTCAGGATATCAAGACAGTCATGGGAATTCTCTGGTATCTTACTCTGCTCTAGTTCCAACAAAGAATGGGGGAGGAAGAGAAGAATGTTCTAGATCAAAAGAGGCCTCTTTCATAGTGTTTTGGTGTTTTGGCTGGAATTATACTGGGAAGACTGCATTTTTCTGGGACTGTCCAGCTTTCCCGCTCAACCCAGAGGGTCCTGTTTTAATAGGTGGAGGGTTATCCCCTAATCTACGAGCCAGGTGTCCAGGACTAATGCAGTCGCCATCTAGTTTTTTGAAGGCAACCAGGTACAAGATGCTGCACTAGCAAGATGGGAAACAGGAAGGAACAGAGAGCCAGGAGTTGGGAAAACTCACTTTTAAATAAGATGTTTCCACCAGGTGGCCTCTGGAGTCTAGTTTAACAATTTTATTCCATAGAAGAAACAAATATTTGGCTATTAGGCCAATTCAGCCCCTACCCAGTTGAGACAAGGTGCTCAAGCTTGAAGAGAAAAGAACCCTGTGAGGTTCCTCGTGAAGATCAACTCTAGTTTTCAGACAAGTTTCACGGAGAAAATTCCCGTGCTCAAGGAACGTACCCCTCCCCTGAGGTAGGACACACGCAGTGCACCACGTACACATCTACAAAACGTCCTCCAACCCATTTGCGCCAAGTCCACATAGCAACCTTGACCAATAGAAGAGCACATACAGTAGTCATTAAGTTCTGTGGCCCCAAAAGGAAGCAACCCCTAGGCTGGAGGTGGTAGGCGGGGCAGGGACAGAGGGGCGGTCCAGCTTTCACAGCCGCTCTGGGCCTCAAAGCCCCAACCTCCTCCTTTAATTATCGAGGAAAGGAGATATGTGTAGAATCTCCAATTTAGGCTTAGGTCAAGTTAGAGAAGGCTTTCAGTTTCCAGCTACAGAGCGATTTTGCCATATATGTATCTCTGCAGGCGCCTGGGCAGGGGGCTTGGGCTTTGACTCTGCTCTGGGTGACCCTAGACAGCAGTTAATCTCCCTGGAGCCTCTCTAAAAGGGGGGCTAAGCCCCACAGGGATGGTGTGTCAGTTTACTAATGACTGTAAAAGGCTTCGGAAACCCCCAAGTACTGGAGGAATGCTGCTCCCAGCAAAGAAAAACAGTGTATTTCCAGGACACTGCAGCCTAAAGACTTTCTCTTTGCTGGGTGGAGGAATTTGCAGCTTCTCTCAATCCTGAACCAGACTTAGGTGGACTGATTTTCAGACCATTTGAGCATCCAGGAACTTCTGGGTAACAAAGAGCTCGCCCCTGGAAGGGGGAGAAGAATTCAGATCAGGGGTTTTGGGGAGCATTGAGAATACAAGAAAGAAAGGAAAGGGAGGAGACAGTTCTAAAATCCTTCTACCATGTCAGAGCTGCTGCCCAAATCCCAGGGCGTTGGAAAGGGAGTTGCTGTAATTAATGAATATATTGATAAATATATTAATCCAACAGACATTTATGGAGGTTAATGTATGTATACATCTTACATAATATTCATTATATATGACATATGTTCTATATAATATTTATTTATATATATAATACGTCTACATATTTTTTTTCTCATATCAAGTACTAGGACACAGTAAATCCCTCAGAAGAATCCTCAACATTTCCCATGATCGAAGTGAGTGCACACCGACAGATACACCATGCCAGCCATTCGTAGTGTCAGATGGTATCATGTACATACACCCGAGTGAGGGCCCAGAGTGACTGCAAAGCAGTGAATCCACAAACAGACACTCTTCCAGGACCTGGTGGTCACCCCCTGGGCCCATGCAGACGGCTTTTTAGTTATCTGTTTTCCAGCATGAAAATGTTCTTTGTTACCAGTTTTCAAAGCTGCATAATATGAATGCCTCCAGAAAAATATCCTGCAAGTGAAACAAACATAAATTATACAACATCCTAAAAATGTTCAAGAAATTGAATGCTCGACAACGTAATAGGATTTATGCCCAGTCCGTCCATTTCCAGATTCCCTGGAAACACCCCCTTTCCTTGGAGGCCTCATTTACTCCACAAATTGAGGACTGACATGGAGCAATATTATACTGAGGGTGACTGAATTGTACATTCTTTACAAAAAAGGCGCCTGATTTTTGGCTACCATCTAACCACACTTCCATCCTCTAAGACACACACCAAAGTCAGCTGGGAAAAGGTTATATTAGAATACAGGTTGCTGGAGGTGGCTTTTACATGTTTAGTTTTCAGACTGGCAGCTATACTTGAGACTCATTCTGCGTCCCCTGGTGGGGTTCATTGTTCCTCCTGAGTTTCCATCCTGGGCCCACCTCTGTCCTGCGTCCCGACACATCACCTCACAGTTTTCTCTCCAGCGTCCATCTCTTCCACTGGATCACGAGTTCCCTGAGGGCAGGAACATGCTTTCTCTTTCCAGCCTCCAGCACAGTACTTAGCAAATAATCAATAAATATTTGTTGAATGAACAAGTCATCCATAATGTAGCCATGGTGTGGCCTAAAATGGACTAAAACCCCAGGCCATCTTGTGATTGGACATGGTTCACTTTGGAGACTCTCACAACACTTTAACAAGTTTATTGCAGTGTTGCAAAAAATAGTTTGGTGACAGTGGGGAGTTTAGTAAAGAAGGGGAGGAAGAGAGCAGGGCCAGCAGGCGATGCGGACATGGGTCTGGCCCTTCTGACAACAGCCAGTTGTCCAGGTCTGTAGCTGGATCCTTCTGGTCAACCTGGGTGTCTGTAATGGCTTCTGCATGGCATAAAGCGGAGACTAAGGGGTCATATGGTGGAGGAGTCATGGTTTCTGAGGCCCCTTCCTTTCCCAGGTTCCTTTGCTTCTTCTGTAGTGCTCTTGTCCCACCCCCGCCACCCAAAAAATGTCAGATGGGAAAGGTGAACATCAAGTATGGGGAGCAGCAGTGACATCGGGGACACCAGTTGTCATCCAGCTCAGTAGCAGTGGAAGCATGGGGGTGGGGAGGCCCCAGGACCAGAAAGGAGTGGCCTCTACCCCTACTATTTCTGCCACCTCACTCTTCACACCCTTGAGGTTTGGTGTCACACCCTATCAACTCACCGATGAAATAACGCTTGGAAAAAATATTTTAGAACTAGAGTGCTGTACAAAGTATCATTATAATTGTTATTAAATCTTGCCAGAGTGAAATCTTTCCTTTAGGACGCAGTTGCCTGACACATGGGAAAAATAATCCCCACTGTCAGCCTTGCAAATAGCTGGCAAACATTTACTAGTCTACCACGTGCAGGAGAAGGGGGAGGCGACGGTGGTCGGGGGTCTCTCTCTACGTACACGTGTTCCACATGCCTTCCCTCAAGAGGCACATGGAAAAACGCAGTGAATGAAATCATTCTTGCACTCACCTGGTTTAAATCATCACTTGCCTGGGTGAGGGGGCGGGGGCCTATTTTAGTGTCTTTGAGAAATCAAGGTTTTCATTTCAGAGGGCTCACTAAATGATGACTTCTGCAAGCCTCAGTTTTCTTTTTTTGGAAAACC
>NW_020175436.1:423461-435215 GCF_003031525.2 Neophocaena asiaeorientalis asiaeorientalis | reverse complement strand
TCGATGGGTCTCTGCAGCTGCTAACGCTCGCGCATACCTGCGTGGGCGCTGCAGGCGTAAGGAGACTCGGAGAGAAATGCTCAGTGCCCAGGAGACAAGGGAGCAGCTCGGGGATGGCACCTGGAGTCCCAGCCCTGACTCTTCCACTTGCTGACTGCCTAGACGTACGCAAGTCACGTAAAACGTACAGTTGGTAGGTCCCACCTCAGAAGGTTGCTGTGAGGCTCAACAGAGGTATATGAAAAACTAGTTCACAAAATACTCTTCAGACATGTCATTGCTAACCCTGGCTCTGCCACCAGCTTCAGAGGAATGTAGGGGCTGCCCCAAGTTTCCCCCCCTCCCCACCAAGGTCTTCTCCAGTTCTAATAGTCTATTCTTCTGTGACTATATTTCCAAGTATTTTGTGAAGCACCCTATTGACCAGCTGTGCATCTGAAATCATCAAAGATACATATATTTTGATTCGAAGGGGCTTAGGTGTCATCTAGTCCAAACCTGCTAAGTCACACAGCAGTTCTGTTTACAGCATCCTTGACAATGGGTCAGTTATCATGATGGGGAAATCTTGCCCAACCTGGGAGCCGATTTTGATTTTGAGCTGTGTTAAACTTTATCAAGTTTTTCTCATATTGAGCCAGATCTGCTCCTTGGTAAATCCTACCCACTAGTCCTGCTTTCCATCTTCTGGAACCCTAATTGATCTGAAGTTATTCGTACTAATTCTATCTCAAACTCTTCTCTTGTCTAGCTTAATAGTCTTCTCTCTGCTTCACAGATAAAGGACAAAGTGACTTGTCCCTGGTCACATCCCTGGGACATGTCAGAGGATGATGAGAACTTGTTGCCGGGGGTGTTCATCACTGCGGCTTACACTCCCTGAGCCACAGAGAAATGGTCTTGCAACTGATGTAGGGAAGCCCCTGTGTCATTTTCCCAACAAACCACAATCCATTCCTTTGTTTTGGATTCCTTGGTTTAACTAAATGTTTTCATTACATTAATTGCAAAAGATTTTTCTGGTCAACCAAGACAAACTCACTAACACACACACACAGGGAATCAACATATAACCAAAGTGATGCATCAGGAAACTGGAGAAAGCTGTCCCACGTTAATGTTTTTACATTAAACTTGAAAGACTATTAGGAAAATAGATAACACACAGACACAGAAGAAAGATCTCTTAGTTTTAAAGTACTGCTCTCAACTTGAGTGGGTCCAGTGACATAAAATAAAGGAACTAGGGGAAAAAGATCACAGAACTGAAAACTGAGGAGTATTTGAGCTTTGTTTTGTTGGAATATGGACTATCACCCTTGGTCCCTCATTTTTAAATTTTTAGATATTTGTCTTAGGAGTGAACTCACCACGACAGGATGCACAGTAGTTATGTTTTGTGTGGAGCATCAGAGAAAAGACTGAGAATAAAGGTGGGGGCATCGTTCCAGTCCCTCAACTGCCATGGAGGGGTTGTCTGGTCCCTAAGAAGCTCGGCAGAAATGGAGTAGTCGTGACTTATTGATATCAACAGTCAGCTTTTCTCTTAGAGGTTTCGAGGTACCCTCAAAGGAGCCATGGAGATCACTGGGGACTCACTGCCTTCTTGCAATACCAACTGGATTTTGCAGTTAAGGAAACTGAGGCCCAGGCAATTGTCGTGACTCAGGTAATATCACGCAGAGAAGTATATAGAGCCAAGACTGGAGGTCTGGCCCTTGATTCTGAGCTCAGTGCTCTCCCCGGTGCATCACTGAGCAGAGTAGATGACTTAATTCTTACTGTCCAGAAGATGGACACCCTGAAAACAATTGCCCCTTCCATCTTTCGGAAAGCAGGAAGAGTTATGCCTTTCGTTCAGCCACAAAGACAGTCTTATCGTTAGTTCCTTTATCAGAGCTCTAAGTCACAATTGCTTCGGATGAATTTCTCATATTTAGAGTTAGTATCTTACAAGGTTACTATATTTATCTTTCTATGTTTGCTGGAAATGAAGGAAAAATGTTAACAGCTGTACAACTAGAGGAAAAAAGGAAAGAAAGAAAAAGAAGAGAGAGAGGAAGGAAGGAAGGAAAAGAACAAACTAGGCTTTTTTTTTTCAAAGTAAGGGCGGAAACATTAACACAAAGGAACACTCTTACTAAGAGTAGGTGGAGAAAGGCATCTGAAAAATAATACCTCAAGATGCACTGAAACATTTTAGGGAATTAGGGAATTCTGATCTCCTGAAAAAAAAAAAGAAAATTAATATTAAAGACAAGCTGTGAGTTTCCATCTGGCCTTGCCGCTTTCGACTAACGCTTCCATGACGGAATTCATCTGTCCATCAACTGTCAAAAATTCTCCTGTCAGTAAATCCCACGATACCGGAGCAAGCCCACCCCGCTCAAAATATTCCATGCCACAAACTATTCCGAATTCTGAATTCTTTTTTTCAGATCTCTGTTCCATAAGACATAAAAGTTGTCGCTTCCTGGCACCCCTTTTTTCTCTCCCTTTCCCCCAAGTCTCTCTCACGCTCAACCTCTAGTGGGGGGGGGGAATGAAGGAACTTGTGTGGAAAATTTAGGGAGCCCTCAGTCATTTGGAGATTGTGTTCCCACCCAGATCCTTCTGAGCTTTTGCACTAGAGTCTGACAACAGACAGCCCACATCTGTTTTAAAACACTGAGTGGTTGTGAAGTGTGAACTCCCCACTGTTTAATGTAACTACATGACTATTTAATGTACACTGTTGGTAGAGCAGCTCAGAATGCCAAACTGTTGTGACATGCCTGAAGGACATATATAAACATAATATACTGTAGGTTATTGTGACAAAAAACATCTATGCCACAAACAGGGGGATCTGTTTGTCCACCAGGACCACTGCATGAGAAAGGAAAAATGCTCGTGACATTCTTTCCCCTACCCCATCCCCACGTCAACTGTGAAATCGATACGGGGCTAATGAATCGATAAATCCAGAATGGGCATAACGTACCCGATTTAAATAGTTTCAGAATTTCAAAACCGCTTATCTTTTAAATGAATCTGAACCTATAATGCAGAAGGAATGCGGAGAGAGAGGACCGAGAGGAACTGCTGAAGATTTTGGCCTCTTCCTAGAGACTTTGTGAACTTTTATGGGTGTTAGGGCACATTGGGTAACATTTTGGTGGTACTTTTGGTGGATTTGGGGGCCATCATTCTCTGCAGATGTCATAGATGGAAAAACCATCTACAGCTGCTGCTAGCATTAATAAACGAAATAAGAGGGAAGACATTATGGCTTTGCAAATATATTTCATTTTTAATATGTTTCTCCCAAAGGTGAATTCTTGTACCTTCCGACATCTCATTAATCAATTGATCAGAATCTGTTATTTTACATCTCATTGCTACAATTCTAATTAACCTTTGCTAGTTAAATACTCACCCCAAATCAACTCCAATTGTAACCCCCTTTCCCTTTAATCCAAGCCTTTCAATAAAAGCTTTTCTCTTTCTCAGTCTTTAACTAGGACTTAAATGGAAAAGATCTAGACTGTGTAGTATCTATTGCTCTTTAGGGGATTTTGCTAAACCTAGAATAAAATCTTTAGGTCTGAAAAACATATGAAGATTATGCTGTGAGTAGGCTTCCAGAGGGTGGACTCGGCTATTCTTGTGTGTACTTTTAGGAAAGTATTATTCTCTTTTTAATTCAAAGTTGCTGTTTCTCAGAAAATAACTATTTCCATGGAAAACAAAACAAAGCAGCCCGAAACAACAACCAAAAATATCCCTTTGTAAATGATACCGAGAAAGAGAAAGGGAGATTTGTTTTGAAAATAAATTTCAAACTGCTATTATTGTTGGTATTTAAGCTATGCTACTTTAATACAGACCAAGATTCTTCATCTATTATTTCTAGATTGAAAACACCCAGGCCAAGGTCCCGTAATTAGGAAAACTTGCTCCTGCCTCCGACTAGTGCGTTTTGGGCTTCCCGTTACTGTATCCCGTGGTCCGCGTGATTTTTCCTGATAACTTAGCAGTCACCGAGGGAATAAATCTGAGAAGGCCTTTGAAACAAAATTGTGAACGCTTTCCTGTTTGCCTTAGACCTGCAGCCTCAGTCCAGGCTGCAGATGGACTGTCCCAGGCACGGAGGACTTCTCTTATATTGAGGACTTTAAAGGGACGGTGTAGGGAAAGCAGCTCGAGAGAGGGGCCGAGGACGGAGAAATCCAGCAACACAGCAGCGAGGGGAAAAACCACTTTTGTAGAGCTGACAAATGGGGAGTGTGGGGATAAGGTCTTCCGAAGCCAATCGTCCCTTAACAATTCGGTGAATTAGTCGGTTTTTGCTTGGACACGCTCCCCTGTCGTCTTCTTCCCCACTCATCTGCCGCCTTTCATCACAGTGAAGAGCCCCATTACCGAGGAACACCTCACATTAGCTCCTAATGCCGGTAAGTTTCTGGTTACACGGCTGCAGATGCCGTGTAATGTCACCACCCTTCCACAGCCAGCGGACTTTTGACGGGCTTTTATTTTAATTTCCTTTATCCCGCTGGTTGCAACTTTGGAGACAGACACAACCCTCGCCACGCAAACAGGGTTAGTGCCTCTTTAAGGAATATTTAAATTGCATTTCCTACTGTCAGTTAAGTCTCATCAATCATGTTTTTAATTAAAAAGAAGGACATCTACATCCCACTTTCGACTCAAAGTGCATAATGAAATCCTGGATTGGGGTAGCGCTGGAGAGTTTCCGCGTTGCTCAATGCATTCGGTGGAGAGGCAGGCAGGGGAGGTCAGGAACACTGGTGCATATGCAAGTGGCAAACAAATAACACTCCTGATAGGGCCGGGTGACATGTGTCAACCCTTGTCATCGAGAAACAAGAAAGGCAATGTGCCCAGACAAAGGGTAGGGTGGAATCTCTACACGCTGGCAGAACCTGACCCACGCGTGAGGCTTTGTGTAGCAGATGCCTCTCTCATTGTTCTGTGCCTCCCTCCCCAGTACCCCTGACAACAGCCATTGCCGCTGGCATTCCACCCTGACATCTGTTCAGCTTTATTGATGCGGCCCTGGAGGAATTCCCAGTGTAAACAGGGAATTCTCCAAGGGAACCCCATGTTGTAAAGGGATGAGCTGCATAATGCAAAGATTTAACCACTATTTAAAGGTGTGACACTTGATTGAAAGTGACTTGATTTTTTACCCCCTTTCCAATCCTACCTCCCTCTCCACCCTTAACTGTATTTGGCACACACGGACTGCAGCAACGCCCCCTCCCCCACCCCATCGCTTTGTTGTCCTGATGCTACCCATTAGAAAGGATGAAGGATGTGGGGGTGGGGGTGGCGCTGGGTACCATCATCCAAAAAAGCCACTTAAAAAAAATTCTGGGTTACAGTCAATTGAGTCTAGTTGTCGCGTTGGGAGCCTGCCCACTGCCCACCCACACTCCTGGCGAGAAGCAGCTTGAGAGTCGCTTGGTCCTGTGACTGAAACTAATGGGGTGGGCTTTGTGCTCCTTGCTAGAAGCAACTGTGGCCGTTTACAGTCCCTGGGCGGAGCCTAGTCAGCCCAGTCCTGGCAGTGCTGGAACTGAGGGGATTTGCCTTTGGAATTTTATGTTTTTGGCAATGGTGCCGTAGGATGTTAATACACGGTTTTTTAAAAGCAGACCTGTTAAGAAACACAATGCATCCATCTTCGCCCCAGCAGATGTACACGCAGTCTAAGGCCAGCTCTGCAATGCTGCAGCCTGGCTCAACTTCCTGGCTGATATTCAAGAACAGGGGGTGTCTTGAGAGCTCAAGTACTAACATTTTGTGGCTGAGGTTAAATATGCAGAGATCCGTCAATGGGGCCTAGGCAGCATGGCTGCGGCTGGTTAGGAGTGAACTTTACTTGTGATAATGCACGGACGGAGTGTGTTCCGTGAGGACCGTGGGTTGGATCTGGATTTTTCTGAGTCCACACGGCAACCCCCTCACTCCCCTCCGGTCGACTGGTGGATAGACAAACCCTGAAAATTGCAATGACCCCCTCCTGCACGGCTTCAAAACAAACGAGGGTCTGTGTTATCATAGTAAGGGCAAAAGAAAACGACAAAATTACCAGAGTGTGAGGTCCAAAGTCAGAAAAGGAAATCCATTTCTGTAAGGGCCTAAAGTGTTTGCTGACCTGTGTTTTCAGAGAAGAGATATCAAAAAGAGGGTTACTGTGTGTGTGTGTGTGTGTGTGTGTGTGTGTGTGTGTGTGTGTGAATTAACCGTAATCAGCAGGCTGGCTCTTTACCTAGAGTTTTAGGACTTGCTTTCAGCTGGTCCTTTTCCTTCCCTAGATCGTATGTGGCTTTCTAGTCAAGGAACCAACTTGCTATTTGGGAATATGTTTGTGTCCGCTGCTATAGATTGAATTTTTATTTAAAACAACAATAGGAACCCTCTAGAGATTTTTTTTAATGCTAAAAATAATTTGTGTATTTTCTTCTGACTGAAACAATGCATGCTAACTTGAGAAAATTTAGAAAATATGGACCAGCAAAAGAGAATTAAATGAAAACTACCCATTAATTAGCCCACCACTCAGGAAGAACCATTAATCTCCTTGGTTACCCCTCTTCCAGTCTTGTCTCTGTTTGTATAGTTAAAAAAGAGTGAATATCCTGTTTTTTCTTTTGTAGTCTGTTTTTTTTTTCACTTATTAGACTATCTTCCCATATCATTAAATATTCTACAACAGACTTCACATATTTATGTAGTATTCTTTTGTATATCATAGTCAATTATTCATTTCAGGACAAACGTGGTTTCTGCCCTTACATTTATTATAAACAATGCTGCAAGGAACAACTTTTGTAGGTAAAGCTTTAGGTGTATCCGTGACTCTTTCTCTGGGACAAACCCTTAAAAAAGAATTGCTGGGTCAAAGGCTGTATGCATTTTTAAGATTTTTGATCCATATTGCCATATAGCTAGAAAGATTGGACCAACTTGTGTACTCCCACCAATAGTGGATCAGAGCACCCCAAAATGCAAGTCTTCTGGGCATATTCGTGTGTGTCCGCAAAATGTAGAACTATGTGTGGTGAAGTTACAGTCCCTTTTCCATAGATTCATGGCAGCATTTCTAATTAATATGTCCATTCCCGAATCTCCTCCCATCTGGCTGAAAAATAATAAGTACAAACAGCTAAGTGTTGATAGAAGGTCAGAATCTGGCAAAGTCCAACTTTCCTTCCTGTCCACTTTAAAGTGAAAAATAAGTTACCTTTGACATTGTTACCGGTCACAGATTTAAAGTGAACTGCAAATAAAATTCAGGCCCTGTTCCGAAAAGGACCCCTTAACACCCAGCACCTCCACCCAGGCCTGTTGGAAGGTGGCAGGTGAGAACAACATAACTCACAGCTATGCGGTGAATGCGCTTTCATTAGAACGTGGCTATTGATGGGCTGCCCCTTTAAGCGCCGTTTTCCTTCACTGACTCTGAACATACCTTTTGGGATTCAAGATAATTTTGCAACAGTGGATACAGACCTTCTTTATGTGTTATTGGTCTGGGAACAGCAACAGATTAAAAAAAAATATTACCAGGTCAAATAACAGCTGTTATTATTAAGTTCAGCTTTTATTATCAATTTGCCAGTAGAATCCGGCCGTAAAAAAAAAAGTCTGCATCTGAGCTTTTTACTAATCAGTACTCTCATTTTGCTAATATTCTAACGACTGTCAATTTACTTCAGTGCTGCCATTTGCAGAATTTTCCAATTAGCAGCAAACCTGTTCCACCTTCTCCTGTAATTATGGGGGACTCAGTTCAGATCAGCTGCGGCCAGACAGCATATGATGTAGTTGCCAAAATCTGTGCAATGTTGTTTTTAACCTTTGCATGTGCTGGCACAGTTTTAACATCTCTGTTTGTAGGCAGGAGGCTCCCACAGTAGTGGCATGTGTCAAAATATCAAAATTATTTTTAATAAACACACAATGAGGATGAAAACACAAATATGGACGTATTTGGTTTTTGGATCAATTGAACGTCTGTTCCAGATTTGGTAGCATTTCCCCTTCTCTACCCACTCCTTTTTTTTTTAAAACAAGAGTCTTTTGAAAAGAACAATTGAGGGTTGCTGAACTGAACCAATTTCTCCCTGTTTCTGTTGTCAGTAAAACAACAGTTATTAGAAAAACCCACATTTCAGAATGGAGGGGACCCCAGCAATCATGTGGGCTAACCCTCTCATTTTTAGAAATGAGGATAGCTAAGGCTCAGAATGGAGAAGAGACTTACCCAAGGTCACACAGCTAGTTATGTGCAGAGCTGGGTCTAGAACCCAGGTCTTTTGCTTCCAGTCCAAGCTTCCTTCCTCTACAGCATTCATTTCCCCCCTTTTCTTGATGGCTTCTAAATGTGGCAGGAGACAGAACAGGAAAGCCTCACCCGGATCCCTCGTTTCATAGAATGCCTTGCTAGCAACATCAAAACCAATCAAACTCTCTGAAACGCTGCCTACAGAGCTGACATTGCAGTAATAACAATAGTGAGGCAATAACTATTATTGCTACATGAAAAAAATATATTTAATAATAAGCTCATTGATTTTTAACAGCATCTCTGTGTTGCCTAATTGATGGGAAGTTGTATGTTTGTGTAGCCGATGGGGGTTATGAATTAAATATGGCCGTCTTTCCTTGAGGGATGTATGTCAATGCAAGAAAGACGGAAGATCTACATTTCCCCCAAGCAAAACAGTGCCCTCGTAACAGGAGCAGGGAAGACTGAAGTGCGAACAAAAATAAAAACCATCCATCACTGTTTATTAAGTGCTGCTACTTGAAGGTAAAAGGGATATTGAACTGTTTTTAAATTGGAAGGAATGTAGCTGGACAAAATATTGATGGTAATATTAGCTGGGTGACAAATTTTATTCTTTTGTCCACATTCATCAAAGGAGCAATTTGGAGTAAATTATTTTCTCTATGCCCGTAAACCGATTTTCCTTCCCTTTTTATTTTTTAAGCACACATGTTTATTAAGGAACATGGTGTAGGAGGGATGATACCTTCTCGTTCAAGCTCTTCAAACCTTGTGTATGAGTCAAAGGGTCCACAGTTGCTTCAGACCAGGCCAGGCATGGGTCTCCAAGGTGCTTATATAAAATTTAATATGGGCTTAAAAATTGAGGCAGACTGAGTCTGTTCCCACAATTTAAAAGAAAAGGGGTGGGTCAGATTTGATTTCATTTTTAGCTGTGGTTTTCAAGTGGAAGTTCTGAAGCATTTATTTATTTTTCCAAATTTATAGTGTACCCCTTCAGTCCAATGTTCACTGGCTGCTGTTCAATGAAAACATCCAAGTTTCTATGGCAAAACGGGCTGAGGCAGGGAAATGAAAATTGAAAATGTCGGCTGACAATGGGGAGAATTTCAATAAAAATTTAGTTTGAAGTTTCCTTCGCTTCAACGCTATTCAACTTCAAGTCGTTTTTGTTTGCATGAGGTCACGGAAGTGCTGAGGTGTTTCACAATAACCTTACCAGGCAGGCTAGCATACTCAGAAATGGATGGACCCAATCAAAGCCCTAGTGTTTTCAGAAACGCCTACTGTGTGTCCAGAGCTGGTCCAGGGTGTTGGCGTCTCTGTCTTCTCCAATTAGATTCTGGGAATCCAGGTCCTTCCAACTTCAAATGTGCCTTTAGCCAAAATGACATTCTCATTTCTTCTGACGAATCTCATCATCTCAACCAAAGTGCAGTTCATTGAACAACAGAAAGTGGTTTGTTTGTAAGTAAATTTATAAACTTAAAAACCCCTTGGACTAGGCTGCTCTAAAGCCAAGTGGATTTTCTTGGATGTCGCTTGACTTACAGAGCTGTCCCACTTCTCAGCTCAATGAGGGATGTTTTAAGGGAGCTGGCCAGAGTTAATCAATCAGTCAGTCAATCAACAAGATTTCAATGAGTCCCTTCCAAGCAGTGAGCCGTGGTAACATTGATGTAGCACTTCATGGTTCCCAGCACACTTCTGCATAGATTGTCTTACTTGCTTCTTATAGGTGGACATTAGTGAGGCTCAGAGCAATTCAGTGACTTCCCTAAAGTCACACAGCTGTGAAGTAATGGGCTCTAAACCAGCTCTCCCAGAACTTTTCTTCTATACTACTTGGGACAACTCAAGTCAGCAGTACAGTCGAGAAGTATACATGATCTTGGGTGAGCCTTGGGGATGTGAGCTGAGTAAAATCAAAAGCCTGTGTGTGCCTGTCTCAGCATGTGTCACATCCAAGCATTTCAGAAGTAATTGAAAATAATTCTAGTTTTCTTCTAGGCATCTTTCAAGGAGCAGTAAAATAAGTGAGGGGAATGCAATTCATAAGATTTTTGCACTGTTATTTTGTTCTCCATTCCTTCTCCCACCCTCGGCTGCCACGAAATCTGTATCCCCTCTCCTCATTCTTATCCTTAAGTTCTCACCCTCTCACTTTTCCCCCTTCTCTCTCCCTGTCTGTCTCTTGCAAACCTTAGCCCTTTCTAACACAATTCCACATCACTCGTCTTCCCACTGGTTATCTGCATCTGGTTAAAGGCCTGCAATTTAGTGATAGGGTAGGGGGGCGGGGGTGGAGAAAGGAGTTGTAAAGGCTCCCCCAGCACCAGTACGACCTTCCTCATGCATGTGTGCATGTACGCCAAGGAGGGGGCAACCCTGTGGACCGAAGGATCAAGATTTATAAAGGAGATGACCTTTGTGTGTGCCCCGAAAGATGGGTAGAACTTAGGTCTCAAAAGCAGAAAATAAAAAGGTACCCGATAGAAGGGAATGAAGGGACAGAGGGAATAACTTTTAAAACAGAAACGTTCTCCGCCTTCAAAACACAATGATCACACAATAAACAGCCTGATTGAGTGTCTGCTCTCAATAAACATTGAATTCAGTGCTTTAAATCACCCGATAAAAATGCTTCAGAGGAAAAAAGAAATTGCAGTGATCACTTCTCCCCCTCATGGGAGTTGGATGAGTGCCGTGGTTAAACACGTCAACTCTGGAGCCAGAATTCCTGGGCTCGTGTCCCTTCTACATCGTCCAATAGCTGTGTGACCTCGTGCAAGTGCCTTACCTCTTTACATCTCAGTTTCCCCATCTGTGTAAAAGGAGGGTGTGAATGATACTCATCTCACAAGCATTCAGTGCATTCGTACGTTACAATTAAAGCAACGCATGAGTATAATACCGTTAACGCATTGGGAGCACGCAAGTGAATTGCTGCAGGTAGATCGCTGGTCAGCGCTCAGGAAGCATTAGGTAGTTGTATTATATGCAGTAGGACTCGGCACGGTTCTTTTTGAACTGATAACAACAACTACCACTTACGGAGTGTTCATATGGAGGCATCTCAATAAGAACCCTGTAGGGTAGGGGCCTCCCACGTAGAAGGTTCATCTTGGAAGGTAGGGAATATTTCCTGCTCGGTTTGTAGCTTTGCCAAGTCTGATCCGCTTCTTGGTGGAAAAGGGATATCCTCTGGTTCATTTCCACCCTCCGTCTCCATGGTGGAATAGATTTCCATCTCCATGGACTGGAACAAATGAAAGGTTTCTGTGGGTTTCTTACTCTCTTTCGCAGTCAACACATGTTAAGACTTGAGCTCATAAAGACCAGGTTTCTAAGAGGTTCTTCTCTTCCTGAAGCACATGGAAATTCGGCATGTGCATCGTAAATGCCAAACAGCCCCAAGAAAGCAGGGTAAATGTTTTAGGAATCCATGC
>NW_020175436.1:204556-423227 GCF_003031525.2 Neophocaena asiaeorientalis asiaeorientalis | reverse complement strand
CTCCTCAGCCTTTTCTTTTCCCTACTAATTAGGGGAAACCCATTTTGACCGTTTCTGAAAGCTTGGCCACAGTTGTGTGGAGGAAAAGGGACAAGCCTTGTTTCCGTATACAATGGGCCTGATTCCTTGTATTTCTGTTTTCACTGAATAGAGTAAATACATTTCCTGAGGCCATACAGGCCAGGTTTTATTCCTGACAAGATTTTCTTATTAGTTATGTAACCCTTCTGGAGACGTAGGGAATTTCTCAGAGAAAAAAAAACCCACAGTACTTGACACACTTTAATTATAGCTGGACCATAATAATAACAAGATCATGTAAACTCTGTTTCAGAGTTAAGTTCCAACTGAGATGTAAAAATAAGTGTTGTAAGGCCATGGCAGCACAAATCATGGTGATGTTCCCTCTTCTCCCCCATCCCATCTTCTAACACTCAGAAGGAAGGTTAAATGTGCACCAAGAATAGGACAGCTCACCCAGGAGTTATCCACCCAGGCAAAAAAGTGCCCACGATTTGTACTGTTAGGTTCTTTTGTGTCTTTAAGCGTCTATGATGGAAGCTCTCTCTGGAGAGGAACCAATAGGAGATTATATATATATGTGTGTGTGTGTGTGTACATATATATAATTCTTGAAATAAATAATATATATAATTCAACAAATTATATATATATTAAATAAATAAATAAAGTGTATATATTAATTTATTTATTTTAAGGAATTGGCTCATACAGTTGGGTTGGCAAGTCCAAAACCCACAGGGTAGCCTGGCAGCCTACAGACTCAGGCAGGAATTGATGCTGTAATCATGGGGCAGAATTTCTGGGAAACGTCCATCTTAGCTCTTTAGAGGCCTCCAACCAATTGGATGAGACCCACCCACATTACGAGGATCGTCTTCTTTACTGAAAGTCGACTGATTATAGATGTGAAGCACATTCACAAAATACCCTCACAGTAACACCTGGATTAGTGTTTGATTGAATAACTGGGTACTCTAGCCCAGCCAAGTTGACATTCAAAACTCACCATCAAAGTCCTGAAACCCTCTTCTGTTTCCTGAATCCTGGGACTTCAAAACCCTCTTGCTGGTCCCAAGAGATCAAAGGGACTTTCTTCCTGATCCCAAGAGATTACCTGAACTGTTGGAGATCCTCTTCTCATACCTTTCAGGTAGTTTAGCGAATTTAGATTGCTTCAAAGGTGATGCATAGAACTTTCTAGGGTACCTCTCAAGTCTTGCTGCGAAATAATAAACTATTGCCTGGGTGGAAGGTGATAAAATCTCATAGGAAATAGCCTGGAAATGTGGACAGGACTCAGGCTTCTGGGAGTTGGCCTTCACTTCTTTACTAAGTAAAACACGTGGGAGGGATCAATGGGCCTCATGGAAACCGGGACCCACGCAGATTTTCTGAGGAAATGAAAACCCTCAATAGGGTGCGCTCTGAATCAGAGAAGGTGATGCTGGAGAAAAAGTCCAAGTCGAGGGATAAAGACTGAGAGGCTCAGCTCACAGAGGCAGGAGTCCTCTCCACCTCTCCAGACTATTTCCTAAGAGACTTGATCACCATCCAATCCAAGCAGTCGTGTATTATTTCTTAGCGAGACTTGGGAAGAACATTAGAAAGACAGGAAAGGTGGGGGTGGGAGGAGAAAGTTCATGGGCCAGACAGGATGTTTCCTAAGTACCTTCCTTTTGCAACGGCATCTCCAGTGGGTGAGCCAGGCTGCCTTTGATTCAGTCCCAGAGAATTCACAGAAACCCTTCATTTCTCAACCAGGCCACCACAGGGAGAGGACGACAAGGTCCTCTTCACATGTCGTGGTGTGGTCTGTCGGTATCTGGGGACAGGGAGCCCTCACCTGGTGGTCCTGCCTCACAGCAGAGGGCCTGACACCTCTTCACCCCTCTGAGCTGACTGCACGTCTGAGTCCAGACTCCTGAGAACTCCTGTTGGGTTAGGGAGGGTTGAGGAACAGTTTGCAGCCATGTAAACTGGGTAAGTAAGAGAACCATTATGATCAACAATGCACACACACACACACACACTCAAACACACACACACACACCAACGGAGAGGAGAGCCTGGAAGAAACTGGCTGATACTTGCAGAAATCAGTTGCACTTGAGAAACATTTCTAATCAGTGTCTGTGAATCTCAAACCCAAATATAGAGATAATCATCCTTGACTTTTAAATGCATTCCCCACATAGGTTATAAGGGCTTTAAAAAAAATCTTCTTTTGTATCATGGAAATGAAAAGCTGAGTTCTCTCTCCCTTTCCCCAGATGGCCTATGAAGGGATTTGGGGCCCCAAGGCCCATCGTGACTCAGAGGCAGCTGCTCAGACCCAAGGCTCCCGCAGACCTCCAAAGGAGACTTGAGCAGAGGTTTGGCGGCCCCGAAGAGCTATTCTGTGTTTCTGGCAGTAAACACACACACACACACACACACACACACACACACACACACACAGACACAGACACACACACACACTTCAAAAGGCAACCGATGAAGTGTTGTCACAAGGACTAGCTGGAGTGATGTCACGGTGGGTCAAGGGCGAGTGGCTGCACCTGGGGATTAGAGACAAATGACAACGTGCACAGGGTGCCTTCTGCAAGGTCCCAAGTGCTCTGCTAGCACTGCACATGTCCACATGACACCCTGTACCAGGGCCCAGAGTCCTTGGTGGGGCCCAGGCCCTGACAATCCCCCAGCTTCCACCCTCAGCAGTCACTCTGCTGACCTTCCTTGGCTCTTTCTCTACACCCCTGCTCTCCTGCAAAGCCCATTCTTTTCCAGTTAAGCCTGAGAGAGATTCTGAAATTCACAGGTGGTTTAGGGATAAAATTTGTCATCACTTTTCACAATCGAGAGCGTTACAAGGAGAAGAGATATGTCCGAATTTCCAAAAGACGGAAATATTCTCAGAGGCTGAGGTGAAAATGCTACCAGCGCTCCACGTGACGGGGCCCCGTTTGGTCCTGTAATCACAACAGGAAAATGTCGGCATTACAGGGCTGCTGGAGAGCTACGAAAACAGGACTGGTTTTTGAAACCACTGTTAAGATTGTCCCCCCAAGGGCAAAGCAGGTGTTTCCAGAGCACCCCAGAAACAGGTCTGGGAAAAGCCTCAGCCCCGCATCGAAGGGCAAGTTCCTTATTTTCCATGCACCTGGTATTTTACCGAGCTCCAGTGGGCACCGTTGTAGTTGATACAGGTGCTTTTCTGACATCCAGCCTGTATGTTAAAGGAGTAGGATAGCTGGATTCATAACGTCTCGTGCCAAACTCTATATTGCAAGAGTCAGAACTCATGCTTAGACGTCTGATTAATCGAACCACGCAACTTCAGGATTAGTCATGCTAATGAAAGCCACTTGGCCCTGTTTTCTCTGTGAACAAAGCTGTCTGCGTTGGTTCATTTAATCGAGCATCTATCTAGCAATTATTGGTATTAAATTGATTTCGTGTTTCGAAAGATGTTTCAGACACCAAACACAGAACTCCCAGTTTATTTTACTCGCGGAACACAGAACATGAATTCCTTCCCGAAGTCGTCGGCTCTGGGTTTAACCCCTAAAGTGTAAGCGTTGATCCCTTCTTCACTTGGTGACTTAATTACTAGACGTCGTGCCCTCCTTCCGTGTAGTTTATTCTCAGGAGATAAACGGAACACTTTGGGGGGGAGGGCACCTGCGTGGGATCGTTTTTTTTTTTTTACTGAGCAGAAGGACAGTTTGCTAAATGTGTTGTGGTTTTTCACCGGAAGACCGATGCTATGGTAGAAACAATACCGCTGTTTTACAGGAAAGTTCTAAAAGGTGTTTTAAGTTGTTTCCCAAAGCACCTCAGTAATTCTCCCAGCATCTCTCAGAGGTATTGCCCAATTTAACAGGGAAGACGTGAGGGAACGTGTACAAGGGGCGAGATAGGCAAGTGAAACACAGAGAGGTGAAAATATTGTCGGCAGTCCAGACAGCGATTGAACACGTTCTCCTCCCTCTTCCGTTTTATCCTGTAGGTCAGACTGCATCGTATGTTACGTGATAGGTATTAACATAAACATGGGGGATTAATTTCATAGATCACATGGAACGGAGATGACATTTATCTTCACTTTTCAGTGAGTCATCTCATTCAGAGAAGGGTTAAAAGAGTTAAGAACAGAATTGGTCCACGAACTACTTTATCTCGTTTTATTTGTTGTTGTTGTTTTTCTAAATTGTAATATAAAAGTCAAACTGCCTAGTTTTGTTCACCAAAAAAGGCACTATTATAATCTTGGCCAGCCCCAAGATAGAATATATTCCTAACAAAATCATAGAAGATTAGGACAAACTGTGAAGGACCATGAGTTAGACTTCACTGGGCCTTTCATTCTGACTTATATGGAACTTGAACTTGAAAAATGCCCCCCTCACCTCCAACTCAAGACCTTAGATAACAAAGCAGAGAGATGGGAACACATTTTGATCAGCTCAAAACCTGTATTATTAAAAAAATATTTGAAGCGGGCATGTCACACCAGGAGTGGTGAAATCTCCTTTTCTTTTCTTTTTTCTTTTTCTTAAAAAATAAAGAACTTTAGACGCGGACTAGATGCCTAGCTGTTTGTTCAGTGTGGCTTTGCTGTAATCACCTTGGCAAGCTGAGGGCTGGTGAGAGAAATGGGCCTGATTTCTCTGGTTCTGCTGTATTTCAAGGCAGGATTCTAACGGGAGGGGTGGAGGACTTTTAACTTCAATTCAGGTCAGATGAACAGCCAATACATTCCAACTCATGCATGGGACAAGATGACTTCCCTGGGATTGTGCTGGGCCAGAGGCTTTTCTGGGCCGCTTCTGGGGGTGGCCGTCCTGACCATGGGTTCGACAGGCAGAAGCTGGCATTGGGTTGCTGGTGTCCGAGTCAGCCACTACTGGGCTGCAGGAGCTGCCTTTCTCCCAGCCTGGCCGCGTGACCTTCTGTGCATCTTCCCCAGGGAGCTGTGGCCATCACTTTCCCATGCTCCTGGACCCAGTCCTGTGCACGCTGAGAAAGCTGAACAGGCTCTGTGGCCTCTGAGTGAAGGTCTGAGATGTTTTACTTCCAGGTCAGCTGTTTGACTCCCCAGAGGAAGTCTTTGTTTTTTTTTTTTTCCGTTAATGGCTGTGTTCCGTTGTCCACTGAGTGGGGAGAGACCATGAACCCAACTCCAAAGTCTAGGGCAGGGAAGGCTCATTTGGGTAAAACCCAGTCTCAGGTTTTTGCGATTATCTGATATTGAGCATGTTGTTTTTCCAGGTCTTCCTTTCCCCTCACGATCTTAAAATTTTAGTCATTTATTTAATTCTCTGCCTCATCCTGAAAAGAACTTGCAGTGGTTGTTTTGGCTTATGAGAACTTCTTTCAAAGGCACTTTGGAGGGAGAGAAAGCCAATAGCACTGAAAGTTGCAACTGAGTTTTAGGGACTAGATGCAACGTTTATATTTTTCTGTGCTACCCTGTCTCGTGTGCGCATGTGTGTGCGTGTTGACGCAATAATGCCATCTGTTCTGGCAGAGGAAATGAGCAGTTGAGCTATTTTAAAGTTTAGGATCTTTGTAGATATCAAATACCCTCACAGTCGGTTTCTCAAGAACAGTTTTCTTTATTAGAGTCATCCTGATTATATGGTCTCAAGTGAATACGCTATGTACTGCAGCAGGCTTTAAGAATAGATCTCATTTATTGAAGGGTAGGAATAAGTATCAAAAATCAACTTCAATCTTTAGAAATGGTCTGGACTTGTACAACACCAAGTAACATAAAACCAGGTTTAAAAAAAAGATAAAGTCTCATCAGTTGGAACTTCTTTGGACAGCTGGAGTTTGGCGAGGCTCAGTCAAGGACTTTTGAACCCTGAAAATGAACTCAGGGTCTTGTTTTAAGCAAACTGGGGCTGACTTATGGGCGTCACATGAATCTGCCCCATTCACATCTAGCCTCCTTTTGAACCTGGGGTGAGAAATCCCAATAGCTCAAATGGGGCTTTATGCCTAGCCTCCATTTTTGAAATAAAGTGGTTCAGTTTCATGTCCTGTTTTGGTAATCCAGCGTACTGATCCTACGGTATGGAAGAGAGAGGTTAGAAATGTGGGATGGCCCAGGAAAAGTGCCCGGGGACCGCTTCTGTTCCCCGTGGAGAGGCTGGGGTCTAGATGGTTTCTGGCTCCATCATGAGACTTTTCGCCAGAGCCTTAGTTTTTTAAAAGAGAAAATGAAAGGAGAGATTCTGGTTCTCTACTCATGGGCAGAATGAAAACTGACTAGTTAGTGGTCTTTCTGAGATGACCAGAGTTAATACAAAATGCAGTTGTAGTCCAGACAATGAAGAAAAGGGGAACAAGTAAAAATCTCTTAAAGGCAGCTAAAAGAAACATTTCATTTTTTGGTACTAAGATTTGGAAACCTCCAAAAAGTTAGTCACATCCCACAGAGTGAATAGAGGACTTAGAATCAACAAAGTTTGAATGAAAAAAAAGGGAAATATTGTCTGATTCCTGGAACCTCACGTAGATTATATAGGGGTTGGGTTGAGATTAGACGAATGTAATCATAGTCTGCTCAACTAACAACACTCTGGAATATTATTAGCTTTATCTGAATGTCTTTTGTATCAAATTCTTGACCTGATTTTTGTCCCAGTTTCTCTTTTCTGTCAACTGGGTTTAGTTCTTCCTTTAAGGAAAAAAAAGTTAAAAAAATTCTAATGAAAGCCGGCTGACTCCACTATGAGTAATATAAGGAAATCTGTTTTGCTAAGGGAGCAACAGAATATTGAAATACCTGGTTTTATATTTTTATGTGGGTTTGGCAAATGCAGTCCGAAAGTGGCTAATATGATATCCGACCCGGTGTTAATAGCCAATGATAATTCCATATGTACCACCTGCTACCTGTCAGGTTACACATTCTTTCTTTTTCCCTTTTTTTGGCATGAAGGTTACATTAGCTGTGAATGTGGGTCTTCCTGGCTGGAGTGGAGGCGAGCCGTCATACTTTTCAGATGAAATGGAGCTTTGATGTAATTCTCATCTTGGTTTCTTTTCTGCAGTCACCCTTTCTTCCCAACTCAACTCTCCCCCGACCCTGCCGTAAACTTTGATGAAGCCCTTAAAAACCATAACACACCATCCTGAATTTGGAAACTGGGAAGGGAGAGAAGAGAAAGGGAAAGAGAGAGAATGAATCACAAGCACAAACTAGAATGATGTTCGTGGAGGAAAATCCTCCTGCCAAAAAAATTAATTTAGAGAAATTTCCTGGAATGTATCTGTGAGGGGAAAAACCCACCAGCTGGAGATGTGGATCTGTGAGCTAATTGTTTGACACCTTTGTGTTTAAATGCCCCTAAGTAATTTCTCTTTTCCCCTAAGAACTTGTCAGGAATTTCTCGAAAGCTAACTATACATGGAGCACAATTGTTTCCCCTTTGCTCTCTCCCACTGGTACATAGTTATAAGTTGACTGGGCAAAGCTGAAGAAAATACCCTCCAAACGCCAAAACCAAACCACTTGCCTGTCAATACAGGGATCTTGACCGGGCAACCTGTCTGCCTCTTTCCACCTCTAAGATGCTCCCCAGAGAGTCGGTAGGATGCTCGGTCCAACACATTATGGTAGGAAATGGGGAGACCCTTCCTTTCACTCTGAGTTTAACCATTAAACACTTTTTGGCTTTAGAAAAATAGACCCGCACACGTTCCCGACTACCGAGCAACCAGATTTCCTCTTATAACCACTCAAAATGGGGTATGGGGAGTCTGAAA
The DNA here is from genome assembly GCF_003031525.2 of Neophocaena asiaeorientalis asiaeorientalis. Classification (NCBI taxonomy): domain Eukaryota; kingdom Metazoa; phylum Chordata; class Mammalia; order Artiodactyla; family Phocoenidae; genus Neophocaena; species Neophocaena asiaeorientalis. Next base: position 415,424 of record NW_020175436.1, on the reverse strand, counting down.
GACAAGCACAATACATTAAAATGATTTTTCTTGAAAGGTGAAGAGATTATTAAAGATTTCCACTGCCATTCGTATATTTTTTGGAAAGGAAATAATTTTAGCCTCTTATTAATATTATTATTCCAGCTGTTGTTACGTTCCTTCTGAGTAACTCAGAAAGGCACAGAAAGCTCCCTTTCTTTTAGGCTTTTAAAAATCTTCCTGAACCATTTAATCTCTTCAGATGGGGACCAACGGCAAAGGCTATGGTTTGGATCAGAAGAACGGTCCAAATGTCTTATGTGTCCAAACTATCCAAGTAATAACATTGCTTCGCTCAGAAAAATTGCAGCAGCTTTTTCCAGGTGCTTTCAAAATATTCTTCTCACTCTGGTTAGTCATTGCACTAGCCCCAGGAGGTAGCTGTTCTGGGTCCTCCTTCCAGATAAGGAGGAGAGGAGTCTAATAAATGCATCTCAGGGCAGAAGCAGAAGCAGCCCCTCCATTTAGCCCCCGGCATCTGCTCCTGGATGTGGCCACGGGCCTCTGAGGGATCAGTGCACTTTTAAACTTTCTTCTCAAGTCCCAAGCTAGCTTATGTCTTAGCTTTGTCAAAAAAAATGGTCAATTAGACTCAGTGGTTGGTTTTCTAGCTACGAATTAAACTATGCATTTCACAGTTTAGATCCAGTCATGTTCCCTATCAGAAGTTCTGAACACTCCTTATTCAAGAAAATTATGCTCAATGAAAAAAAATTTTGTTTTTATTTTTAAAAAAAAAAAAAAAAAAAAAAGCAAAGAAATGTTGGCTGGCTAGTAAGGAAGAAGATACACTTGGTTTGGTAATGAACCTGGGAAAATTGTTTCCCATTCTTTTTCTATTTTTTAAAACATCTTTATCAGAGTATAATTGCTTTACACTGGTGTGTTAGTTTCGGATTTATAACAAAGTGAATCAGCTATACACATACATATATCCCCATATCTCCTCCCTCTTGCGTCTCCCTTGATATTTTATTCTTTTTGTTGCAATGGTAAATGGGAGTGTTTCCTTAACTTCTCTTTCACATTTTTCATCATTAGTGTATATTGTTTCCCATTCTTCAGAAGATGTTTCTATTGTGTATAGAGTCACTATAAAAAATGAAATTGCAATGATAGAAAGCCAAGCTCATTTCAGGTGGCTCCATCCTTTTGGCCTAACAATCTTTTGGCTGCTGATATTAGTGATTTCACTGAGTGGAAGGGCCGAGGACCTCTCTATTTTCTCTAAAATTCGATTTCTCTTTGAAGGTTTAATAACTTCCCTGCCAGAACACACATCTCCCACTTTGTCTTTCTAGAATCTCAATTTATGTGGCTATCTATTAAGCATACCTTGGCCTTCTAGATTCCCACCTTGCTTCGAATTTTCTAACTGGTCATCTACCCATACCCTGAGCTCTCCTGATCCTGGTTTATTTTAGGGGTCAAAATTAAGCTTCATGCTTGGTTGTAAAACTGTATGGTTTCACGTTTTCAAGTGCACAGATGCATACATTTCTTTGAGACTCAACTCTTCAGCATTAAAGAGGGACCCTTCATTGTAATCATTACCAAATGGATACAGTACTAATGGAACTTAATTGTTTCCACTAGATGGATCTCGGGTGTTTTTGGCAGCCAAAATGAAAATGATTCCAAATACCATCAAAGGGGCTTATAAGCACCCAGCATGCACAGAGTGTTTTGATATACAGTGGAGTGTTAATATCATTATCTCTCCTAATACAACATACGGTTACTTTAATCCTCTCCCGTCTCTGTGATCTTGGAAGAGCCGATGGATAGAAGGCAAAGAATAAAACACTATATACAAGGAGACAAAGGGAGAATTAGTCCCCATCCTCTGAATGTGATTTTTTTTGATTGTTTGAATGTTGGCTTCAAATGTGTACCTTTATCAGTACTGACTTCTGCATCTTCCACGCTAGTTTGAGTTTGTATGCGACATCAAACATACCTTTTCACACATGTTCTTTCCAGATTTTTTTTAACACTTACTTAGCAGTTTATAGAAGGAAGTGAATGATCTCCTCAAGCTGCTTACAAATTAAAAAAAAATCTGTGCTTATTAATTATGCAGGATTAGTCTAATTATAATTCAGCAAATTAATTAGCGACAGAAGGTGTTCTGAAACATTGGAGTACATTTGCATGTTAAATGGAGAGGCTAGTCTGTAATATATGTAAATTTATGCATGGCTTCATAGTTTAATTTAAAAATTTGCAGCTGCATATGGTATGGGAGCAGGTGAAAAGTCAGTTTTAGTTTAATGATGCTAACAAACATTAGATGGTGTCCTGTCTTAGCAAGAGAATGCACTCATATCTGCTAATCTATAATTCTGTCATCAGAATACAATATTACATAGATGCTCAAACTCAAGGTCATTAGTGAATGGACCCATAGGTGCAATAGGTATAAAGCTGGAAACTGCAGAGAGAAGGCGAGAATAGGAGGAACCCCGACTCTGAGCTTGGTTTGCTACATTATCCAATATCGCATATGGAGTCAGTTGGCCTTAGTTTCGGGAAAGTAATGCTCCAGCCTGTGTAAAGAGGGGCATCTTTTTGTCTGACTGGTATCTATTCTGTCAGGTGTAAAATAGTTGCCCAACCCTGATTCCCTTTCCAAATATTCACATTTGCACTTCATTTCAATTTCCTAGAGCCGTGGGAAAGTTATTACCGAGTTATGAATTAATGGTAGGGTAGAGAGTTTTACACATTGGCCTCAACCATCTGGCAAAACAGTAAAACCAGCAGACCAGGCAGCAGCAAAGGGCTCTTGGTGTAATTGGTGTTCACTGCTCAGCCTAGCATAGATGAGCTTCACGGGGAGGGCAGAAAGGCGGGAGGGGGAGGGGAAGGCTGCAGAAGGGGAGAAGGGGCACTAAGGAAATAGGATAGTAAGGACCCATTAAGCTGATGGCTGGCTAATAACTTCATTTCTCTCCTTCACCCGAGTAGTCATGGAATCAGAAAGGGAAATAGATTCGTAAACTAATTCTGAAGTCTAACTGCAAGATGTTTTCTGAAGTCAGTCTGTAGCATGTTCAGTTTTGCTCAGTCTTTTTCTTTCTTGGTGAGAAGGGAGAGGAAAGGATAGGGCAAAGAAGAGGATTCGTGTTAAAAACAACAAAAAGAGGAAAAGATGGAACTGTGCGCGTTGCAAAGAGCCCTCCAAAGACATTTTATGAGAACAATTGGAATTACAAACATGCTCTTAGTGTTATGTTTCATTCCAGTTCAAGCCCAAAGAGTTCAATTATTATTTTCCTTAGTGGTGTCAGATTTTCATCTGAGTGCAAAAACAAGGACTTTTCCTTAGAGAATTTTTTCCCTACAAGCTTCCTGGTGCCAAGTGATGGAATTCAGGAGAGTGAAGACATGTCTGAATACAGAAGAAAAAAAGAATCCCAACATATAACACCAGGTCCTCAGAAACTGTAGTGTGTCGCTAGTCAGAAATAAGTGGAGAATCAAAGTAGCCCCTGTTTTTGCACCTCGGGGGCTGTTTACAGTCAATTCCTTGCCACTTGAGCTTGGGAGACCCTCACTTCGGAAGAAATCATGAAATGGCTTGGAAATGAAATCTGTGGCTATGGAATCAGAATTACACAGTGGGGGAAGTCGCTCCCTTCTGGTACCTAAATGAGCACAGCAGATCCCACTCAGGAGTTGGTGTTTGGTAACGAAGGGTCTATTGCCAAACTGAAATGCCACTTCCAGGAGCTCATAATTGGAGTGAATGCTGAACAGAAAATGATTCGATGGGGCCCACTGCCAGTGAGCGGGTGTACGAGGCTCTGATGTTGTAATGGATTAATTACATGGGTTTTTTTCTTTCCTTTTTTTTTTTTTTTTTTAAGTACCTCTCCCTAAAAATTAAGGGAAGTTCTTCAAGTGGAGTATATACCAGTTCTGGAGAGATAAACAGTGCAGAGAGAACCGGGTTTGAATTTGTGGCAAGTCCCCTCTGGTATAGTTTTGTTTGGAAAATGGGCCATTTTAAAGTGTGGTGGGGGGAGAAGGGTCGATTCGGGGGAGGGGGGCGTAGCGAGTGGTGACATTATCAGGCATTTACCCAAAGACTTCGCATGGATAACTAATCCTCACTATCGGCCTACGAGGTCACGTTACAGAGGATGAAACTGAAGGTCCCTGTTGAAATATTAAACAACAACAATAATGATAACTACAAAAGCCTTGACATCATCTGGAAATGGCTTGATAGGGACACCACCCAGTGAGGTGCCACATGGACTGAAATTATCTGCCTTCAAAGGAATCCGCTTGCTGGTCTATTTAAAAATCTCCAGTGTAGAAGACTCCCCTCCGTCCCCTGGGTAATGCTTTCAAATTTTAGCTTTGGTGACTTATTCTCAGAAAAATTTTCCGAGACTTAACTCAACTTCTTATTGTTACACTTTTGACTTCCAGCTTTCTTTCCCTCCGTAGTCTTGATGGACGAATGACCTTGCATCTTCCTCATCCACTCAAGCAACCTTTTACACTCTTCCTGTAGAGACTACAGCCATGTGGGCCATGCCCTCTTGAGACCATGCGGGTTCTCGAGGTGTCTTGTTTTCCAAGTATCTGATAGACTTGCTTATCTTCCTCTGCAGAATCCAAATTCTGCCACAGAATTTCTAGAGAACACAGTCCCTGATAGGAGTGATAGACATTGTTGCTGGTTTGCTTGTTTTGTTTTGTAACGTGAGGAGTGACCACATTCTTATTTACAGAGAGTAAGATGTAGACGGAGACATGATCCCCTGTGTAGATCCATGAGGCACTCACTGGTCTCCTGAAAAAGAGAGCTGCTTGGCAACATGTTCCATCTTTTCCTTCAGAAGAAACTTGGCCAAGCTCCCACCTTAACCATGTTTTCCTGAGTCAGACAAACCTGAGGTCTACTCTGGGCTCTTCTACTTACTAGCTGTTTGACTTTGGGCAAGTAATCTAACCTTTATGAGTCTTGATTATCTCCTCTGTAAAATGGAGATGTTATTTCTCCTACTCTCAGAGTTGGGGCGATTAAATGAAACCATACATGGCTAATAATATGAAGTCAATGAATAGGGGCTATTTATTTATTCTTATCATAATCATTATCATAATTAGACTTTAAGCCAAGGGGAGTTAGAGGGATTGAATGTAATCAGAAGTAAGAAAATATATTCCTTAAAAATTTTCTGTAAACTTAAATCTTTCAGATCTGAAATGGGCTTTCATTGGAATCATGCAGGTGAATAAGCTTCTGTGGTGATACAACCCTTTAGGAACGTCTGTAGAGAGGAAAGCTGCTGTACTTACTCTGTTTGTGTACTTATATTTACATTTTAAGGAGTCATTTAAATAAGTGGATTGCATGGAAAATCAGCTTGTGAAAATGAGTATTTGATTTAAGCTTAAATAAACCAGTCAGTCAAAACTTTTAAATTATCTCCTCTTTCCATGGATCTTCTTGGGTCTTTGTACCAACTGCCATCTTACCAAGCAGATTGCAGGTAGCAAGCATTCTCAGATGTCCCATTGTCACGTTTTTTTGGGGGGGGTGTAGAAAGAGCCAACTCGAAGTTTGACCTCCCACAGTCTCTTCTTTTTTGTGGACTTGAGTGAGAGTCTTCACAAGGCCTTAAGAGCTTCAGGGCCCTTTCTAATCTTGGGCTGCCACCTCAACAATCCACAGATTGATCAAGGGCACGTCATCTTCTGGCCAAGGCCGGGGCCCACTGCTGTCCTTCTCCTGATTTGGGCTGCCTGAATTTGGATTTGTTGGAGGCTTTGGCGGGAGGAAAACGTGTTCTCTCTATTGTCAGAAGGTTCAAAGAGGATGTTACAATTAAGACCTAGATTAAAGCTAGAACGTTATCTTTGTGTTTTACACTGGTCTCAAGTGGAAACCGATCACTTAGGGGTTTTCCTACCATCTCAAGCAGAGTGAGCTGCCATGAAGGCTATTCTTAAGAGTAAGAAAATGGCCCCATGGATGTGACCATCCAACACGGCTTCTCCCTCTGCCCGTAAAGACTGTAAGCTTGAAAGAATCCTGGGAGAAGAGAGGTAACTGCCCATTTCTTTCAAATATGATTTTATGATTCAGCCCATCCCAACATTTGGTAGTTCTCACAAATGATATGAGAGAGTGTTCTAAGAGAAAGGATTATTTTCTTTTCAGAAGTATGCACGAACAGTGGAAGGCAATGAGATTTTAATTTATTGGACTCTGGAAAAGGAGGTTTAGCAGTTAATCCAGATGAAATGTGTCTTCCTCAAAAATCAATAGACATAGACCTTTAAGCACCTACATGGTTTATCAACTCTATATATGGCTCAGCCTTTAGTGATCCAACCTGCATATGTGGCCGTTGTGGCAGAAAGAGAACCAGATACAGCATCCCCGTTCTTGGCCCTTGGAGAGTGTGGGGATGTTCCCATCTCCATGGTGTATAAGATGTGGCCATGTCATCACAGAAGCTGTTTCCAGGGTAGATGGAAGTAGAATTTTTTTTAAGGGAATAAGGAATGAAATTGCAAAGTGAAAGGTACTTTACATGTTATTTTGCATAGGGTAAGGCTCTGCATAATGGTAGCTGTTACTAGTGACAAGTTCACATTCTTTTGATATACACTCCTATCTAATTTTTTTCTTGAAAGAAGACTTTGTGCCTTCCACAGTGCTTTCCGAAAGATTTTTTGTATTATAATTTTTTAGAAGGCGCTAGATCTTGGGCTTCTAATTGGAGGTCAATTGAATGGCCTCTTCCACAATCCTGGAGAAATAGTAATGCTGCGTTTCGTACTAGATCATTGGCTATAATCTCGAAGTCTGGCATGAATATAGATAGAGTAGTTACCCTTCCTGTGATTTAGAGATTGCCCACTGACCCCACCACTGGACCTGAGCTCTGCACCCTACTTGTACATCTAGTTTGAGTCTCAGTTTTTATTTGGGGTGGGCTCAGGACATGTCTAGAGCCACCTAGGAGCTTTTTATTGTGTTCTTGAACAATGCCGAGTGTTCTAATATTCCAGAGATTAGGAGGAGAAGAGATTTCTTGGGTACTAGGTAATCCTCTGGGATCTTATTCAGACCTGTATTCAGGGGACTCCAGGCTCATCTCAGAAACTGAAGAAGCATTTTTCAAATAGTTTGCTTGTGTGCTCCATGAGGGCAAGATTTTGTCCATCTTGTTTGCCATTCTGCTGATCCTTTATGGCACATACTCCACACTTAATAATCGGCCAAATGAGTAAATGAATGAATTCATCAGGGGGTTTCAGTGGTAAGGATTTACTTCCACGCCAGCTATCTTTGACCTCATGTTTTCCTTTTGGGATACTACAGTCCTCTCTCTCCCTCGCCAAGGAACCAGAATCCTTCATGGGTTTTTTGGGGTTGTTTTTGATTTTTTTCAGACTATGTTTTCTGAAGTTTCTTTTTAAACAGTTATATCGAGGTATAGTTTACATACTATAAAGTTCACCCATTCACAGCGTATCATTCAACGGCTTTTACTATACTGAGAGAGCTGTGCAACCATCACGACAATGTAATTGGTGCAGGAAACATAGAACGCCCGGTGGAGCTTGCTGCCGGAAAGACCCAGGTTCAGAATCCTTGTTTCTGCCACTGACGAGGGATGTGATCTTGGGCCAAATTTCTTAAATTCTTGGCGCCTTTGTTTTTCCTGGCTGTGAGAGGGTTCGTCACTCGTACAGTTGTGAGAAATAAATGAGGCGTTGGATATCAAGCACGTAGCTCAGAGTGTGGCATGGAGCTGACATTTGGCAAACCTTCTTTCCCGCGCTCGGTGACCCCTGTACCCTTCAGCTTCTGGACCACACAGGATGGTAAGCAGGGACAGAGATGGCTCTGATCTGTGATATTCCTGAGCTACCTTCTCCTGCTGCTGAAGCACAGAGAAAGGATCCTAAGAGAGTGGTGCCTCTCACTCAACAACCGGCCCATCAACCTCTGGGTCCCACCAGCTCTGGCCAAGGCATCAGCCAAGATGCCCCACTTTCCACCCATCAGCTGTCCTCGCTTACTCTTCTATCAGGGGGTTTGTTCTCTCTTTCAGAAACCCCCCGCACACACCCCCACTTGGACTTCAATAAGTCACAGACTTTTGTTTCCAGTGGTTTCTTCTTCCAATGTCACCATTTCTGGAGGGTCGTCAACTCTACACATTTTTCTTTGCAATCATAGAATAATAAGGTTGGAAGAAACCCTAGAGATAATCCAGTTAAACCCTCCTTTTAACAGTCAAAGAAACTGAGGCCTAGAGGAGCAAAGTAACTTGGTTACATAGTTAGTTGGCAGCAGTTCAAGACTAGTACACTGTCAGCATTTAATAGATATCAGTGCAGTGAAGGACTGCCTTTGGGTCTGTTCTGTTGCCTCACTTGACCCAGGAACCAGAGTGAAAGCTGAGGGCTTGAATTCAGATTTGGACCCCACTCTCTATTCCTCTTTCTCTAATAAAACAAGGATATACCTGTCGCCGTTAGCATTCACTCTTAAGGAATGAGATCAGAAGCCTTGTAGAGTGTACCATGCTAAGTGGTTAGAATATTTCTGGAGTCAACACTGTGTGGAGAAAGTGAAAATTACAACTTCCATCCTGATGAGTCTCTGCACATTTGGTCTGAACCTTGTAATTCATTTTGGTTTCCCGTTGCTGAGTGGAGAGAGCTGACATTTTCCAGGCTTCAGAGGGATCTAGACCCAGGAGATTTATTCCCTGCAAGTTACCCTATGGTTAATGGATGGGATGGTTAGTAGAGGGTTCTGTACCAAGCCCCTGAGCATAGAGGGTGGAGGGGCTGAAGGGGAGGAAAGTGGGAGACATCAGTAAAAGGAAGAGAAAAAAAATGGAGATGTCAGTAAGCCCCAGAATTCCTTTAAATTGATTTCTAGGTCCACATCTAAAATACACAGGTCATAATTTCTGGTGCTAGCCATTTAGAAGTAGCTACGCCTTCTTTTAGAAAGTACTATACAATGTAAGAGAATTTTCTTTCTCTCTCCCCCTCCTCCCTCCCTCCTCCACCCCTCGCTTCCCCTTTGTGAACAGGATGTTATATCCTTAGTGTGCAGGGGGCTGGGTAGGTTCCAAACTCAGACCCCAGGCCCGCAAAAGAGTCAACACTGGGTGTTTTCTAGCCAAAGAACTGTTAAGGGTCGTAATTTAAAATGAATAAAGCCTTTCAGCGGGCCCCTTCTTCCCCTAAATCAATTTGATTTTATGTAAACATTTATCTCCTTTGCACTTTCATACCATTCATATAATAATGCCTTCATGAACATTAATGTTTTCAACAGATACGTTTTCGAGAAGGTGAGGGGGGTGGGTAGGTGAGGGGAAGTATAACACACAGAATGCTTTCTAAGGAGTCCAGTTGCGCTAAAACTTGCCCAAAACCAAGGAATTTGTGAGAAAAAGAAAATTTGGTTTTAGTAGGGGAAAAGATGTAAATCACTCATGGGGGAGGGGCGGGTGTTGGAGGGCAAAGGTGGTGTGAGGGCAGGGGTTATTGTTTGGAAAGAGACTCAAGTGAGGAAAAGGCCAGTTTTAAGTCTTTTGTGAGAGCATCTCCAGGCATTTTAAGTTGCTGTAGGTGACCCCGCTAGGAAGGCACAAGTGAAAGAATGCTTTGCCTTAAGAAAGAAAATGTTTGAATTTTGACCAATCTGTTCTTAAATACAAGCAGCTCTCCTTTCTAACGCGCTCCGGCTGCTCTGGACAGACGCCCCACTGCACTTTCGAAAGCAGGGGCAGGCTGTGAATGTGAACACTGCATAAAGCAGCAAGGAGTGCTTCTTCTGCCTTGTTATTCTCTGCCTGGTACCTCGGATAAAGGCCCTGGACACCTTCATGGCCCAGGAAGCAATGCTTAGCCCCCACCCCCACCCCCCAGTAAGGATGCAAAGAGAGAAGTGAAAAGCAGATGCTATAAAATTATGAAAAAAAAACATTTAGCTATTCTTTCCAAATTCACACCCAACCTTATTTATAGATAGGGGTCAGGAACACTTGGCCAAATATTTTTAGCAAATCTAGAGAAAATGCTCTGAAAGGGCAATTCCTCTTCTCTCCTCTTTCATCATTTACTGTTTATCTCCCCATCAGGTTTTCTTTTTTTAAGTGCTAAATACAATTAATTGGCGTGCTCTCTAATTCTTTCTTGTGATTGTTAAAGAAATAAAAATAAACAGAAGGCCACCACGACGGCATCTCACCAACCGTTGCTTTAAAATAGAATTTTTGGAAGCATTGTTGATTTCTACTTATTTTTGTTGGTAAATCCTGGGGAAAAAATGTATATCTTTTCCTTTAAAGTTCTAATTCAAGGCGTGGATGGTAGAGTTCTGAAGGGACTTTGGGACTGCGGTAAAATTTCGTTGTCATAGTAACAGAAAGGGAAATAGGCCTTGCTCACCTGGGACTTTAACGCTGCAAAAGCTGGATTTTTTTTTTTTTTTTAAGAAAAGGACTCTGCAAGTGAAATTTTTTTTTTTTTTTTTTAAGGAAAAGGACTCTGCAAGTGAAATAAATGAAAAACTTATCGTATTTCGAAACAACATTCCAAACATTAAATAGGTAAATGGCTGAAAAGACCACTTCTGCCATTTTTCTTGGTTTCTGTACTCATCTGATCAAAGAAGCCCAATTTTAAAAGTGCACAAAAAAGGTTATCTAGGAGAATATTGGCTTAAAAATATGTCTTACAAATGATAACCTCAGACCATTATTCTGTGCCTTTGTATATTTCTGGATAATCTACAGAAGGTCTGAAAGGACATTCACACTTGTTATTAATCATAAAACCCCCAGCATATACCTGCACAGACTGACTGTCTTTGGACAGTAACATTATTTTCTGATTTTATATCCACCAGTTGAAAATATCAGGCCCCCTTTGTGTGTGAGGGTTTACGTGTGAGGTATGTGTGCATGAAGATGTGTGTGGCCAGCGGAAAGCCACATACGTGACAAACCCTGGGATTCTGGGCTAAGTCATGCCACTTTTAACCCTCTGGAGCAAGCTAATTTTGTACAGCAGGAGTCACTGCTGCTTGTGAAGCCTTTTTTTCTTCTTTTCTCTCTCTCTGTCTCTCTTTTTTGGAGAGAGCATGCCCTAGCCACTCGGGGGCGGGTGTACAAACCAGAGCCCAGTTTGTGAGCCACTTCGCAGCCGTCAACAGTGATGGAGCCAACTTGGGACCAAAAACATCCAAATTTGCGAACTGCAGTGGGTCAGCTACGTTCCTTCACAGGCAGGGCTGGCTGAAATTCCCCAGACCTGAAATCCAATCACTTTCCAATCAAATCTAATATAATGCAGATATATTCTCTCCTAAAACATGTTTACTTAAAAAGGTAACACCTTGCTTTCTCTTCACAGATTCTTTTTAAAATTTTTCCTCAAGTGCAATCAGAATTGTTTGAAAACAGCAGGAAACCCAAGGGACATGAGAAGGTTTCAGGTAAGGGGCCTGCCGTTCTTTCCTGGTAAATAAGTCATCCTGTTTTCTTTCTCCTTAGCACTCTTTTTTTCTTTTCCTTTCTTTTTTTTCTTTCCCCCCTTAGAAAACATTATTCGCGGATGCTGCTAACAACAAAAAAGATAACTGTAAATGACCGCCCTCTTCAGATAGTACTGAGGGTTTCTTCATTTTGTAGTGTTTAAGGCCTTCTGCCTGCATTGCCAGAGCCCCAGGGGAGGGGCACCAACCCAGGCTGGAGATTTGATTTTAAGCCCTCAGGCTGCCCTTCGCACACACAGCTGCCCACAAGCAGGAACAGCGTTCTTGATACTCAGCCACCTTGGGATTTTTCAAAGCAGCTTCTCTGTGCTTTCTGCAAGCAACAGCCTCTTCCTTTCCTTTGCCACCGATTAACTATTCAGTGGTCTCTCTCCGAGTGTCTGGGAGAGCAGCAGACCAAGCAGCCGTGGTCACTTTAAGATCTCAGCATGACAACAAGACCCACGGGACAGTAACCCAGCTGCCTGGGTTAAATCTGCCACCGGTTTCATCACCCCTGCCACTGATGTACTGGGGATACAAGCTAATAAAAACCCAGAGCGAGGCAAAGTGTGTCAGGTTGGAGATGCAAGGAAAGCAGCCCCTCTTGGCCCCCTTTCCTTCATCTTTGAAGGACCCACGTTTAATCCACCAAATGGCTTTCCTGCCACTCACGCCCAATTGAAATACCTCCCGCTCCTTTCCCCATAGAAAAATGGAAAACATGTTAAACAATATTATTCAGGCTTGAGACTTAAAAAAAAAAAAACATCCTGGCAGCAACGTGAGAGATGAGAGATGGGGATTATTAGCCGTACGTTTCAGGTGGGGAAAGTGAGGTTCTGGGAGTTTAAGTAACTCGCCTCTAATCACGGGAAGGAGGTGGTGCAACCCAGAGCCAGGAGGATGCGTCTGATCCAACTCTTTCCACCGGACCCTGGGTTTGCAGTGTGTACAGCTGCTAGGTTTATGCTTTGCTGTTGCCTTTTTCTAAATTCTGAATAATTTCTGAACAAGGGGCCGCACATATTCATCTTACACTGGGTCCCACAAATGATGTAGCTGCTCCTGCCTTTTGCTCAAAGAGCTTCTGTGGTTTAGCAGCAGAGTCATTAAAGAGTTAATAGGAGAGATGGGTACATGCAAGGCCAGTGAGCACGACCTTGAAAAACAAAAATTCCTGTAATGTTTTTTCACCGCATCATGGGTATCAAACTATCTTGCTGTGACCGGGACAATTTTTTTTGTTTGCCGTGTAGCGCTAATACGAGCCTCGCCTGAACAAGTTAAACCACAGCTCTCCATCCTGCAGACTCTTCCCCTGCTGCATGATAAGAAGACAAATAGAAATGAAATGATTTTCATGGGGCGGGGTGGGGGGGGTCAAGCAGGAACATTGTGCAAAACCAGAGTGAAATTCAAAAGAATTCCAAAGTGCCCAGATGACCAAAGCTTAGCTTTCACGTCTGGAAGAAACAAGAGGCAGGGAAAGAAGCTTAGATTCCTATCCCCCCTTATTCTCTATCATCCCTTCCAAAGAGTTTTAAATTTGAGAAGACACTTCTAAGGAGGCTTTAAATAGAACGCCTTGTCATTTTATGTATTTTATTTTATTTATCCCAAATTTTAGAAATGTATTCACTAAGCAGATGCATGTAATACTTCCTCTACTTCTCCGGTTATTTACTAAGTGAAATTTTTAATGTGCCTGAATTTTCTAACAGGCTTAGAATAAATATCGTTCATCTCAAAATACGAGGAATTCCCATCCTATGTGAATGTACTTGACTTTTGCAAAGACGAGGGAAAAGATTTTTTTTTTAAGTTTGTGGATTCTAGGACTGTCTCATTTCTGGGGTAGGGCTAAAGTCAACTGGAAGAAATATTTTTGCGTTTTTTTATTGAGATAAAATTCATATATTCATCATTTAGACCATTTTAAAGTGTGTGATCCAGTGGCTTTTAGTATATTCACAGTGTTGTGCAACAATTACCACCATATCATTCCAGAACATTTCCGTCATCCCAGAAGGAAACCCCATACTTCCCAATTCCCTTTTCTGTCCACCCACTGACAACCACTAATCTACTTTCCGTCTCTACAGATATGTCTATTCTGGACATTTCCTGTAAATGGAATGATACAATATGTGGCCTTTTGTGTCTGGTTTCTTTCACTTAGCATAATGTTTTCAAGGTCCATCCATATTGTAGCATGTGTCAGTATTTCTTTTTTTTGGGGTGAATAATATTTTTATGGCTGAATAATATTCCATTGTAAGAATATACCACATTTTGTTTATCTGTACATCAGTTGATGGACATTTGGGTTGTTTCTACTTTCTGGCTTTTATAAATCATGCTGTTATGAACATTTATGTACAAGCTATTTTGTGAACATGTTTTTGATATCTTGAGTATATACCTAAGAGTAGAATTTCTGGGTCGTATGGTAACTCCAGATTTAACTTTTTGAGGAACTGCCAAGCTGTTTTCCACAGTGGCTGCACCATTTTACATTCCCATCACTGATGTGTGAAGGTCCCAGTTTCTCCATATCTTTTCCACTACTTGTTATTTCCTGTTTAAAAAGAAGATATCCTCGCCATCCTGTAAGTGTGAAGTGGTATCTCATTATGGCTTTGATTTGTCTTTCCCTAATGGCTAATGATTTGAGCATCTTTTCATGTACTTTTTGGCCATTTGTGGATCTTCTCTGGAGAAATCTCTATTCAAATCTTTTGCCTATTCTCAAATTGGTTTACTTTTTTAATTGTTGAGTTGTAAGAGGTCTTTATGTATTCGGAATACCAGGCTCTTATCGGATAAATGATCTGCAAATATTTTTCTCATTCTATCATTGGCTTTTCACTTTCTTCACAGTATCCTTTGATTCACAAAAGAATTGACAGTTTTTATACCATACTCAGATTCTATGACAGGTATAGCCTTCCATGAAAGATCTTTTACATGGAGAAAGGCTTGACTATGTGCTGTAATGGTCAAGTGAAAAGTTTGGATCAAGTTCAAAGTATGAAACAAAACCAGAGATGGTAGGTAACCATGAGAGTGATCTAAAGGAATGGTAGCTTAGGAATTCCTAGAATATACGTATATATCATTCAGAATGACAAATGTGATCATTTTAAACCATGTGGACAAATAACTTCGATTCTCTACTTTTGTTATATGATCAAACGTAGATTTAATCTGAAGGTTTTTTGATTTGTTTTGTTTTGTTTTGTTTTTGTGTGGAGATTTGATCTGAGCAGGATAAAAATACAAAATATTTCTAACCAAATCATGAATCCAGCCAAACTCTCTCTCCTCTCTCACCCCTTCTCTTTCCACTATCCCCCAGACATCGGTGGAACCTAAATTCTTTCTCCAGAAATGATCAAATGAGAACAAAATCATTATATCAAACTTATTTTCCAATCTGAACCAAATCTCTCTTTCATTCAGTTCAAGTCCTAAGTAACATGGGCATATAAAATATTTATCGAAACGCAAGGGTTTTAACCCTTTTTATTGGGGGGGGTGCTCAGACCCCTTTGAGAATTTGGTATGAGCTGTAGTTTTGTCCCAGTAAAAAGCTACATTTCAACAAAATTTTGCTTAAAATTTCAGGGGTTCCGAGACCTCTTAAGACATCTCTGAGAATTCCACGGACCCTTGATCTAAAGAGATGAAATTCATCTAACACCCATTGGGCTCCCTCCATGTAACTTAACCCTTACAATGGGGACCTGTCCACTTAGGACTCACCCTGATGGTCTTCCCGTTCTCTTGGCTTTAAAGACCACCTGCTCCGGGATCCACATCCTCAGACCTCCCCCTTCCCTGGAGCTGCAGACACCCAGCTCTGCCTCCCTCCTGGGCATCTTCCCTTGGATGCCTAGTGAGCGTGTGCTCACAGCAGAACTCAGTGCTTCCTCCCTGATCCGTATCTTCCTCCTAAGTATCTGTAAAATCCACCTCTCTCTCCTGAAACACTGCAATAGGCCCTTGCCTCTCCTCCTTCCTTGTCTAATGCATCCTCAGCACGGCTGCCAAAGTGATCTTTTAGAACATGTCACTCCTCTGCTTCAAGTAGGTTATAAATATCTCCTGTCCATGGACAAAAGCTCAGATTTTAGAAGGCATGGCTGAGAAGTAGCTTCATACCAGGCAGGGCTTCTGCCATGCGCCCCTCCTGACGCTTCCATACATTCCCCCACCCATCAGGCACACCTCACTGATTTCTATTCCACGGAATATCGCTTGGAAACTTCTCACATGTTCGCCCCTCTGCCTGGGAACCCTTCACTCCTCACCAGTCTGTGACTTCTGCTCATGCTTCAAGCCTACACCTGAGTGTCACCTCTTTAGTGAGGCATTTTCTGGCAGACCTATTGGCCAACATACTTCTCTACAGGCTTCTACTATGCCATTGATCACATTGTCTTCCAATTATTATTTGTCTAATAGCCTGTGTGCTACTTGAGGATAATCTGTATGTTTTTATTTATTTTTGTATCTCTCCCCAATGCCAGTCACTCTGTGGAGCTCAAAAAATTCATTATTAAATGAATTTTTTTAATGAATTTATTTATTTATTTATTTATCATTGCCGCGTGGGTCTTCGTTGCTGCTCGTGGGCTTTCTCTAGTTGCAGAGAGCAGGGGCTACTCTTTGTTGCGGTGCGCGGGCTTCCCATTGCGGTGGCTTCTCTTGTTGCCAAGCACGGGCTCTAGGTGCGCGGACTTCAGTAGTTGTGGCGCATGGGCTCAGTAGTTGTGGCTCGCGGGCTTAGTTGCTCCGTGGCATGTGGGATCTTCCCAGACCAGGGCTCCAACCCATGTCCCCTGCACTGGCAGGTGGATTCTTAACCACTGTGCAACCAGGGAAGCCCTATTAAATGAAGTTTTAAGAGAAAGAAAGGAAAAAGATAGGAAGGAAGGAAGGAAGGAAGGGAGGGAGGGAGGGAGAAAGGGAGGAAGGAAAATAAGAAAAGGGCCCCCAAAGTATCTGAATCCATGGACCATTAAGGCAGAAAATCACTTCTGCCCTCCTTGAAATGGAACAATTAGTTGAAACACGCAGATTAACAGCGCGGTGAAGGAAAGGAAAAGAAATTTATGTATAGTTTAAGCTGACAGGCCTGTTAAGACATAACGTACCCCGTTCTTTATTTCTCTGCATCGTGGGTGGAGAGCAGACAGTTGGAAAATCCAGGAGAAAATCAAGCCACTTTCTTGGAAGAGTCAGGCATGTTGTCATTACCCACATTCAAATCCTGAAACACAGCAGAAGTTGACAACAATCAGGGCTTTTGTTGCCAGTTCACTCTCATAGACAGGCTGGCTGGGTCTGCTCCAAGTCAGAGTGAAAACACAGATGCCCTCATTCATTGATTCATTCACCCACCAATACTATCGAGGAAATTCTGTGAGCCAGCCACTATCCTAGGTGCTGCAGATACACCAGCAAGCAAAACAGAGAACATTCCTCACCCTCGTGGGACTTACATCCTAGCGGGGAGACAAGGAAAGTGAGATAAATGAGTGATTTACATAGCTTAGCTCTGCTTCTCTGAGGTCTTCAAGTGAACTGACTGGAAGCGCAGGGGCCCTGGTGCCAGTTGTCCTTGTATTGCCTGCTGGGACTCAGCGGTGTGGCCAAGTCCAGATGGTATGGGAGCCCAGTGCTACCTGCCATTGTAATAATAGCAAGTGTGGATGCTCTTCCCAATAGCTTTCAGAGTTTTCCACAGCATCAGCTATAATAGGACACGTGTCAGCAGATCACGTACTTGAGACTGGGAAGCTTAGAGGCCTTGCCAATTCCCCCACCCCGCCCTGCCTCAAAAGGACTCTGTTTTAAACAGACCTGACCACTGTAGAAGACTGCAGTATTTCCCGTCACATGGGCGGCACCAACTGCAACATTACTCTTTCTGGAGTTGGTAGCAGGTGCCTTGAATCTCCAACCCTAGAATCATTTTAAATGAATTCCTTCATTCCAACGTGTAGCTTTCTTGTTATTGGGATAAAGATTCTTCCTAGCATTTGCTGAACTTTTCTGGGGGTGTCTCAAGTTCACCCCTAATGATTCCCTTTTTAGATGAGGTCCACCAATCATTTTGTTATATAGCTATGTCAGGGAGAGAATGGAGATACATCAACAGTTCTTGCCATCTTTTGCTTCAAAAGATAAGAATTCAAGAGGTGTGGAGGGGTGCATACATTCTTTCAGGTGAAAGAAAAGTCATTTCCAGGGTCAGGTTGGGAGAGGCATCAGTGCTGAATTGATTCCTGTTTGATTATAGGGATCTGTGTACAACCCCAGGAGGGGCCTGCTAGAAGGGCCTTCTGAGGGGGTCCCGGAGGAGGTGAGGGAGGGGTTGGTGCTTTGCAAAGACACATCTAGCAGGTCTCGCAGACCTCTGAGGAAGAAAGCAGACATGCACGGTGGTGGGAAGACACCAAGATCTCCTCCATCAGAATGGAGAAACGAAGTGAGGCGTGTGAGGACGGACTGACGTCATCAGGGTAGTTGGATAATGTGGGAGGCCTACAGCCTGTTACTGCAACGTGCTGGATGCAATCACTGCACAAAAACAACGGAGAAGTTCACGTGGCTGGCAGGGCCTCTAGTCCACACAGCTGGGCGGCGGCTATTCATCTATTTGACTAAACGATGTGAGAGCAAAGGGCAGGGCTACTCATGCCTTGGAACAGGGCCAAGCTCCATCCAACAAACCCGTATGACTTCTTAAACCCCAGCTCTTATATAAAACGTTTTAATGGCATCACCATCTATTTTCTTTAAATAAAAAAAAAAAAATGGTGACTCTTTCTCTCACACCCGTGAAGAGGGAAACGAGAGTTTAACTCCAAATGGTAAAAATTTAATACAGTTCCAGCTGCCTGCAGGTTTCTTCAGTTCAAGTCTCTCAGTTCAAGAGCCACCCCAGGGGCTCTGTGATCTCACCCACCGTGTGAAGGTTGCTGGGCTACTGAGCCCCACTTTTAAAGCACGGAATGAAAAGCACTTGACTCATGGCGTCTCTGATCAACAGGTGGGTCCATTATCTGGTGATAGCACAAACCAGCGAGTCCAAGTTAAGAAATAGTAATTATCTACTTGGAGTCAGAAGAAAACCTCTGAAGGTCTGAGGATCTTTTGCCCAGTCTAATGCTTTAAACTTGGGAAAAGCTTTCTGTGGGTAACTTCAAGCTCTTGCCTGTTGGACAGTATACCCTTCTGCCCACCCCCATCACCCCCTACTTTTGGCATCTCACATGGGGACAAGAATCGGGGTTTAAGAATTTTGACCAACTCACACAGGAACTGTGTTTTGAATGACTTGTGGGAGAAAAGGAGAGACACAAAAGCAGGTAGTTGCCTATATAACCCTTGGGAAAGGATATGGCAGATTTCAGTGAGGTGGAAGCAAACCCTAAATGCTCCAACATTTTAAGAGACTCAGATTTGGGCACTAAAACCTACCCTTGAACATTTTCCAGGACCATCAGATGCAGAACTTCCTGGAAGGCAAAGCTTTCTTAGTTTTACAATAACAGTGCATAGATTCTTAAGCTGCTTATGGGGCCTACGTGCTCCTGGGTTTTGACGCATGACAGGTGATTCACGAGGTCCCTAGGGACAGAGTTTGGTGAAAGAGAATGGCCCAGCCAAATCAAGAACGGCATCGAATGTGTTAAGGCTCCGCTGTGAGCCTCAAAATGTTTGCTAGTGAAATACTGCCCTGGGCCATAACCATCCCTCTTGGCATACGTTTCAGATGGGACAAGCATTGCCCTCAATGGAATAAAGTGATGTAGGGTAGATGTAGCAAGCATCACTGGCCTTTGAGATGAAGAGAAATTTGGTTGTAAAGCAGGTTAATGACCTTTGGGCTTCCTGATAACCTAAAAGGCAGGATAAAAAAATTGCCACTTGATTTCTGTACATATTCAACTAGTTTTTGAAAAACAAGCCCTAAAAGGTGTCCACCCTAAGCCAAACTTGCCAAAACATGCCAGCAGACATGCCCTTTGGCATACGGCTCCACTTATGCCAGTTAGAATTTTTTTTTTTTATTGCCAGAATAATCATTTTGGTACCCTTGAGTTGTATAATAAAAGTTGATCAACTCTTCAAGGCCCTATCTCGAATCTCATTTCCTTGATGAAACTGTTTGTTACTGCCTTCAGTTCGGGTTAATTTCCTTACCTTTGGACTCCTAGAGGATACAGTGGCCACATAATTCAGCCCTCAATCATGTATTACCACATAGTAATATCTCCTAATTATGTGTAGTGTTTGTTCTGCTTTATCAGTTGCATGGTAAACGCCTTGAGGTAATGACAGTGTTTTCTGTAGGCTTCCATTGCATGTGGCATGGTGCCTGGAAGATCACAAAATAACTCTGACTCACTGAAACACAGCGCTGTCTGGTGACTTACGAATGTATCTTCTCGGGACTTATGTCATTAATGCCACAGCCCCCTCCCTTGCTGTGAGCAACTCCAGAACGCCCCACATCTGTCTCAGCAGCAATCAGCTTTGCGTTCTCTCGTTTGCTACTTGATACTCAAGTGAACAGAAAATGTAACCTTGGGGAATATGAAACACCAGCGATTGCTAAGAATGCTGGGAATTCCTTAAAAAAAAAAAGGATGACAAAATCCATACTTACGGGGTAGGTAGGTGTTTAAAGGTAATTTTGGAGACTCTGAAGTCTAGTAACAAAGAAAAATCCGGGCTTTCAACCTGGCTTGAAAATGTAATGTGTGCCAAGAATAAAGAGGTAGGGAGAAACAATTTGCAGTAGCCAATTTGCTTGTTCTTTGCCTGGGTTGAATTACGGAGGCTTAGGCTAATTGTTTCATCAGATTCCCCTTGTCGAATGTGAGAACTCACCAGTGTTTAAAAACATCAATGGAGTATTTCTTCTCAAGATATGGTCTCCAAACCTGATTGCCCACCACAACCAGAAGTCTGTCTTGATTTTCTCCGTCCCTTTAGTGGTCTCTGTGTTTCTTTCCTCCTTCCACAGGTGGAAAATAAAATCCCACATAATAGTTACGCTTTGGGAAAGCTGAAATAACATATATAGCAACTGAACAGTTATAAGGGAAAAGCACATCATGAATTTAATTCCATTTCCAGATGTAAAATGTCATAAAGAATTTTTTTCCATACTTGGCAAAATAACAGGGATTTTCGAGGCCATTTTATTTAGCTTGGTGTACGCATGTTTGTAAGTAGGTATCGGAGTCTTCCACGTCGAGTGGGCTGTAAATGCTACCTGTTGTAACTTTACTGAGATTAAACTACCAAACGCCCCATCTTCAGTTAGAAGGTACACGATCCTCATTGAAATGGAGGGGAAATGTGTCTGACTAATGGTAGAATTGGGTGTGTTTTCAAAGCAACAACCCTGATCCATACAGGGAGGTTTCCAACCAACGTGATTATTCTCTAGCAAGTACAGACACCGGGATTCTCGCCTGTTTCAAAGAGCAGATGATTTAGTCATTCCACACCCTTTGCATTCTGACTTCTCTTTTCCTTTTACCCTCCTGTATGAGGCTTAGGGTCTTTGTAGGAACACCTGGGTATGAGCTGAGAAAGCCTGGCTGGCAGTAGTATCCAAGCTGGTCATTCCTCTGATTCAACTAAGTCATACAGCTAGAGCTTTGAGAAGGATGGATTTTTTTTTTTTTAAAAGTGTGATGTTGCAAAGAGCCATAGACATTTTGGAGAGAGGCGTAAAAATAACCCAGTGGTGAGAATAAATCAGGGTGGTAGAAATCCTCCTGCCACAGGCTGTCATTCTGATGCCAAAGAAACAGCTCCTCTATTGGAAAATTAGTTGTACAGGAAGATGAACGGATGTGTCCACCAAAAGGGTAACTCCCACTGTGGCCTTTTATAGGCAGGAAAGAGCTCTTTACAACTCAGCTCCTGCTTTGTATAAATTATTAGAGTGGGGGACATGGGAGTGCTTTGGGGTAATGAGAAGGAAAATATAATTTGAGGAAGCCAATCCGTTTTCTTGAGTACTCTGAGCGGACTGCTCACACAGTTGTAGCTTTTGTTCTTAAAACTTTCTTGTAGTTTTCAAGGGGACATACAAACTTTTTACTCACGTTTCGACTTCTGTATAATCAGCGAAAACTGCCGTTTAATTGGACGATTCAAAAGGGAACCTACGCTGTCACGCACCAATTGGTCTGCGTTTATTGATCTGGCCTCACCAAAAATTAGAGATCACGCTAAACAAAATGAGGAATGGCAAAGCGTGAAAAACTACTTTCGCTTAAAAAAATGCAAGCAATTTCGATAGATCTTTACTTCTCCTTTCTTGACACCTTGAATGAAAGCTACCGTGTCATAAGTGATATTTGTGTGAATATGATTGGTTGTTGCTTTTGCGTTGAGTTGAAGCGTACCAGTCGAGGAGAGCTCTAGTCTACAATGGCTTAGTTTTCAGATCCGCAGACTCTCCTACTGGAGCTTTGAGCTGAAATACAGATACACCAACTTTGAGAAACAAATGAAAGCTGTCACCAGTGTCAACAGCAAAAGCTGGGGGTCCATCCCACACAAATTATGGACATCTGTATTCCTAACTGGCATCCTTTCGGGCTGTGCCAGCAGAGTGGCAGTGCCAAGAGAGTCTGACAGCTGTATAAAAGACTAGGTATCAGGTTTAGGTGATAGGAGACACTGATGAGACAGAGAAGTCTTTTTGGATGGAATACTCTCCATATGTTTATTATAATACTCGAGATTTTTAGTTTCAGGTACCTCAAACTAAAATACTAATGGTATTTTGTCAATACTAAATTCGCTACTTCTAAAACAGATCAGTTTCTGATCTCAGGAGAACAAGCGGTATTGATGAGTCTGTGATCAGAAGATCGTTGGCAAAGATGCCTACAAATAGTTAACAAGGTAATGGTAAGAAATGTTGACCTTGATTTGTTTAGCTAAGATGTAAAGATTTTTGAAGGTCAAAGGTGTCCTTGTGTAGTGTTTTGGAGTCTAACTGTGTCTGACCCTCTAACATTAAGCTGCTGTGGCCTGCAGTTTTGAAGAGTGAAGCAAACCAGGGGGAAAGAGAGAAGGGGGAGAGAACAGGAAATGGAGTGAGGTGTTTCAGGAAGTTGTCAGGGGCTGACTGATTGATTCCAGATGGAAAAGGTCAGCCTTCGTGACCCAGGAAATACTCACTGGGGGAAAGAAGTTGGCTTGTGGAAGGGGAAGGCCTGGGAGGGAGACGATGCTGGAATGCACAGTCTACTTCCTTCAGTCTTCAAACATTCAGAAACTTTAACTTCTCTGAATAGAATAATATCAGTGTTGTCATCATGCATCAGAAAACAGTGAAGGAAGTTAAATCCAAAGCTTTGAACGCACCAAGTGTATCTTCACCTCCATAATGCAGTTCACTCTTCCAGAAGGAGAGTGAGTGTATGGAAAAGTCAATATTTGTGTGTGTCTCCATGTATAAGAAAAACAACCATTCCTAAAGAAAAGAACAACCACCAAACATGTCTGGTTTCACGTGGTGGAGTTTCAAATCCTTTACATTTTATAAATTCAGTTAAATTGGCAGGCTCTCTTAGATCCCTCAAAGTCTAAGATATTTGGAATATTAAAAACGGGAACTTGCCTCATATCTATATATATACAGGCACACGCACATACATTTGGACATAATTTAAAATCTTGTAATAAATTTTGCAGACACTGAAATAATTCAGGTTAATTCCCTTGCTGTCATGAGAGGCCAGCGCTAGCCAGCAAGAGATTAAAATTTATTTCCATTGTTAATAGAAAATAATGAAGTGCATCTGAACCACCAGGGTATGTCATTCGGGAAATGTTCTCTTTGGAACCAAGTCTCACTCCACCCAAATGGAGAATGATGAAATCAGCTGGCTCAAGAAAGCCCCATATTTTGTGGCAGGAATGCACGAGGAGCGTTCAAGTACAGTATAACAAGGAGCTTGTGGAATGAATTAACGTGGTCTCGGAGAGAACGCTCTTCACATCCACATAATCTTCACACAGGTTGAGGTTCCCCTCCTTGCGCCTAGCACAGCTCGTTAGCAGTTAAAGCCCGAAGCACCCTCTCGTTTTCAGTTTTTTCCAGGGATGACAGCTATGTCTTTTTTTTTTTTTTTAACTTGTGTGTTGAAGGACGGGAACAGTGTTCCTGATCAAGGGACCAGCAAGTATTAAGCTGAGGAGTGGATGTGGTATTTTATGCATATAAACTAAGGCATACTCTTTCTTTGGTCTTACCTGACTAATGTGATGAAATCAGCATCCTTCCAGTTACAAAGCCAAAGACTAAGAGCGATTTTGGAGCCTACCTTCTTTGCCACCCCTGCATCTTAACAGCTACGTCTTTGAAAATCCATTCACGCACACAATTTATAAAAGTGATCCGATTCCTCTTTTTTTTTTACTCCGCTTTGTCCTATTATTTTCTGCGGGTAAGCAGAAACAGAGGTGATTGCTTTCAGCCTTCGTGTCCATCTTAACCCCAGGACTAGGAGACTCAGCCCCTCTCTCTCTTTGACTGTGATTCCATCCTGTGCTCTGCTGAGAGGCCCTGATAAGAGCTTGTGCCTCGTGCCCTTGCAGGGAGTGATGGATGTCTCTGTCTTACGGTTGCCACCGCAGGATAGGAACTTTCTGGAAGGCCTTTCCCCAGACTCTTAACATGGACACAATTGAAAACAGACCTGGAGCTAGACAGGCTGCATCCCTGACTTGTGAGCAATTACACTGATATAATTTTCTGAATGACAACGGAGTTTCCTTTAAATTCATTCTGGTGTCACAGCGAGGCAGGGACACCGAATCGGTAGTGCCTCCACAAGTGAGGAGCTGAAGTGTGGGAGAGAGACTAGCCAACCAGGAACACATTGTTCTGTGGTCTTAGAATCTCCAGGGCCTGACATAATAATACCCAATACATACCCGGAGCTCAGTGAATGCTTTTGAGTTGATAACTACAGCCATTTATGTCCATGTAAAAATTCCTGTGTGCCACTGTTATGCCATGGCACCAGGCTAGGTGAAATACTTTGTGGACCCATGATTTTAGGGGTTCTCCCAAACCCTTATTATATTACAATATATATAAAAATTCTTTTTAGAGATATCATCTGAAATCCTATTTAAGGTTAAAAAAATTCAGGAGAGTGTTGCCTTGGCAAGGGGTAGAGGGTATGGTGGACTGAAAAGGGGCACCAGATAACTTTCTGGGGAGATAGAAATGTTCTGTATTGTGATATGGTGTGGACTACCTAGTTGTATCCATTGGTCAAAATCGTGCAGCTAAGATTTGTACATTTCAACACATGTACATTTCACTCTAACAAAAGGGGGTTCATTATATTTATTTTGTTTACTTGAAATAATTCATAGTAAAAAAAAACTTTAAGTGCTGTCCAGTGAATCTTCTTTCATGTTAAGAGGTAAGGCAGGGTCAAGGTTTGTCCCCACTTTGTTTAATAAGTAAGGAAGGGATGGCAGAAAAATTCCAAGTAGAGTATCAGTGAATTTAATTTGGGAGTGGACAGGAAGAGCCATTTTTAGACACAGCTCTTCATTATATATCTATTCAATGCCTTTCCTCGGGTCTACACATACACATGAATATGTATGTAACAAGTTCCTTTCTCAAAAAAAAAAATGCCATGTGTAACTAACAAGTAGACTGGTATCTAGGATGACTCACCTTCCTGGGTCAGTAAGTAGGTGGTGGATGTGCCCAAGTCAATGCATTTCTGCTGTGCTTTCCCACCGTTCCACCTGATCGCCACCTCTTTGAACTTCTCCTGCACCCTGATCTTCGGCACACACATAGCAGCCAATCTGACCTCATTCTGTGTGCTACTTGTTTTGCTTGTTTGCCGTGTTTCTCCAACCTGAAAGTAAGCTCTTTGAGGGTAGGGACTGTGCCTTGTAACTTCTGTGGTTACCGAGCCCCTGAGTCCCCCTTGCTGGAGCCTCCCCTCCAGAGCTTAGACTATGGGAGGGGCTCAATGAGTAATATCCTCTGTCCTATCGACTGGCCAAACAAGGCAGGGGCGAGGCAACTAGGATGGGAACTCATCCACAAATGCTTTACATTTATTTTCTCATTTTATCCTTATTTGATCTCATTCAGTCCTCAAGATAGGCATTGTTGTGTATGTTTTACAGATAAGAAAAGTGGACATCCGAAAAGGTTAAGTATAATTCGTCAAAGGTTCTAAGTTAGGAAGTAGCAGGCATGGAATTTGAGTTCCGTTTTGTTGGACTTTACATCATGCCCTTCCACTACTCCACACCCATCTCTTCCCTTTCGTCTGGTTAGATGCTAAATGTCCTACATTTTCAACACTGAATTCCGAAACCTTACCTTCTCACCCAAGGTCTGAGCATCTCCGCCGCTGCCCTCCAGCATGGGGGACACCAGGTACATCAGGACATCAGGCAGCATGTCCATACCCCAGCGTTACTTTGGCACACGTCAGATGTTCAAGAACCCATTCCCGAGAAATGAGAAATGACCTCCCAGCTGGTGTTTCCGTCTTAGCTTCCTGACCACACACAATCTGCTCCTTGACTGCAGCCCGAAGGGTCACCTGGGAATGATCGTCCAAGTCCTTTGATAGAGATGAGTTTCCTAGAACCAGTCAGTCAGATTGCCAGCTTCCACACTTTGTCACCTGGGCATAGTTGGAGCACAAATACGTGACAGCACGTGGGCGAAAGGCGGCCTCTTTTTCCATGACGCTCTGCTATTGTTACAGGAAAAGGCTAACCCGTTGAGATGCCAGGAGCATGGCTCATCCCAAAGTTCTGGTCCGTCTCTTGTTAGCCATGCGGAAGTCTGGCAAAAGAGTTTTGCAACTTTTAGGACTTTCTGAGAAATTAACTCAACCCCCCCCCCCTTATCCTTGAAATCTGCAGGTCGTGTTGTCAACAACGGTGAACGTGGATGGACACGTGCTGGCTGTTTCCGACAACATGTTTGTTCATAACAACTCAAAGCACGGGCGGAGAGCGAGAAGGCTGGACCCATCGGAAGGTAGGGCTCTCTGCTGTCCAGGCTGAGCCTGGCAGACAAATGATGTTCTCCACAAATTTCCTTGTTTGAGTTTCAAATTGATGTCTCTGAGTAGGAGTGGAGAAAGTACACAAGACCATGTGGATTTAAAAATGAAGCTGTAAACAGTGACTTCTGCCTGCTTTCATGTAAGCCCCACACATCTCCCAGCCAATGTTCAGGCCCCCGTGCCTCACCGGCCCTTTCATTCAGTTCTGTGGGTTTTTCTTTTTTTTCTTTTTTTGCTAGAGGGGCATTTCAGGCAAATGTAGGCCTATGACATCTTAGTTAAACAGGAACATTACCGTGCCAGACGTGTATGAATAAGTGTCAGATGTGCCCTTAAACAGATTGTGGGCAAAACAAAACAATGTGCAGAATGAAACTGACACTAATTGATTTTTGTTTGCTTGGACAAGAAGAAATCATGGTCTGCTCTGGGTAGTTTTCCAAGTGCGTTCAAGTAATTAGAAATACTGGTAACTGTTAAACTTCAAGTTGTCCAAGAAAATAAAGTATATCGAGGAAGATAACTGACAAACCTAAGTAAATCCCATCTACATTCTTTTTTCCCCACTCCTCAACTCATTAGTGTACAACTCAACTCTTGTAATATAGAATGAATGGCTAAATGGGGCTCCTATTTTAGTGTGATGTCTTGCTGTATACTGCCCACCAGACCCCACCCCATCTTAGCCCTTAAAATGTGTCTTGTGTCGTTTCAAACAGGAATTAATGAACTGAAAGAAAATGATTGAATCAGTAAAGAATTTGGAGTGGTGTTAATTCTCCCACAGTGGGCACTGAAAGGGGAGAAGAAAATCCCAGGGTTCAGAACTAGGAACCCATCCAGTTTCTTTTGACTGATTGGATGTGATTGACTAGCTGTTCAAAGGGGGTTCATGTTTTTGGAGTCCTGCCAAAGTTCTCCTCCACCTTTGACCCTGTCAACTTTGGAAATGGAGTGATGGATTGACTTTAGTTATGGCCTGAAAACCATATTGGGTTCCTGTTGGGATGTAAAGTCCAGAGGCCTTGAACATATGGAAGAAGGAGGGAAAATCCTTCCTACAAAGTTAGGAAAGTGATTAGAAATTGTCTCTTGATAGAGATGAAAAAAACCTTCAACTCTGATAGATTTTGCTTTCTCCTCTCTCTAGCACATTAACAGACCTTGTAGATCTTAACATCTCGGGACAGAGGAGGTGGGGAGAGAAAAGGGATTTACACATTTGTAGTGTGACCAACTTATAAAAATATGGTGAAAACAACAGAGTTTTAAAAGCACCTTTTGCACAATTAGCCATTTTCATATGTAGTGGTCAACTCATTAGGCTTTAATGACCTGGTGAAAACCAACAACAAGTTAGGGAATGATGGCAAGTCAGCAAAGCTCAACTTGAACTTCTGAGATGACCAAGAGCAGCCAGCCCCCAAACTCCAAACTTCAACCACCAAAGGGCAAACCTGATTCCTTCTTTCCTATCTTCTTAGCTACTCCATGCATCAAAGCCATTAGCCCGAGTGAAGGCTGGACCACCGGAGGAGCCATGGTCATCATCATTGGGGACAACTTCTTTGATGGCCTCCAAGTGGTGTTTGGGACTATGCTTGTATGGAGTGAGGTAGGCAAAGGCAACTCGCTTCCCTGATTTTCTTTGCCCCAAAGGTTGTTTTGATCTGGGGAAGCTAGTAATTCTGCAGTGCCAGCAACATGAACACACGCTATTGAGTACCTATTATAAGTGGGGCACCAGGATTAAAAGACATGGAAGCCACAATTTACTGCAGGCATGGATCCCTTAAAAAGATAAATATTCACTGCAGTACTGTTTATAATTCTGAAAAATTAGAAACTGGCTAATAGGAGAATGGTTCAATGATGAAGTGTCATCATTTATTTAAAAATTTTATTTGAAATATTTTTAATGATACAGGAAAAGGGAACACATGCTATAATGCTAAGTGAAAGAAAACCAGGACAACAGTATCTATGGATGTAAGATCTAATTATATAACACACAACCATAGAAAAGTACTGGAAACATGCCAAAGATTAATAACGGTTGTCTCTGGGTTATGCAATGTTAACATTTTTCTCTTTATTTTTCTGTAATTTCCAATTTTTCTACTGTGATAATGAGAAAAACAGCAAAACGAGTTACAAAAAGATATGTAACAGTGCTGAGTTTGTAATGGAAATCGCCAGATCAATTTGTGAGGTCATGGCAGTGTAGGAATGAGACAAGGGAATGATGACAGGGACGGGGGTTGAGGGGGGGCACCGGAGGTGAGAGGGACTTGAGCTGGGCTTATAGGAAGGGAAGCGTACACAGGTTGGGTTGAAAGGAAATTCCAGGGTGAGGGAGAGAAACACATGAGACACAGGGACAGGGCATTCAAAGCATCTGGGGTGTCATGAGTGCACCAGTTTGCCCTGGATGGGGGAGGGGGTAGCAGCAGGAGATGGTCTTGTGCTCAGTATCTCTCTGATAACTTGTATAATAGGTATTTTATTTCTCTGCCTGTTCATTCCTCAGCTAATAACTCCTCACGCCATCAGAGTGCAGACCCCTCCTCGGCACATTCCTGGAGTAGTAGAAGTGACATTATCTTATAAATCCAAACAGTTCTGCAAAGGAGCTCCAGGGAGGTTCATTTACACAGGTGGGTGAGAAAATGATTCCAAGGGAGACTGGCTCTTGGTTCACCTTTGCTCTAGTTCCTACTCTTTACACTTTATAATCATTCTAACTCTTCTGGGTCTTTCTGCTGGTGTGGGAAGTGTGGACTGGGTGACAGGCATTGAAAGGGGACATGTGAACCTGATTCTAAATTTGTATTTTATGTAAGCAATTTCTGCAGTCTGGGAGACGGTCATGGCACCTCATTTCAGGAGTCCATCCTTATGAATTTAATTCAGCTGGAACCATGCTAGAATAGATTTTTATCCAGGCAAATCAGATTAAAAAATTCAACAAAGTTGCTGGCTATAACTAAATTCTCTTGAAAAGGATTCAAGAAAGTTGCCTAATGATGCTGCAGAGTGATTCAAATTATTTAAAAATTTTATGAAAGTAGAAATTATCTAATTGGTTCGATATTTGTTGAATGCCTACATTGTATCTACTACTTTTTTCCAGGTTAAAGGGACAACGACATAGAGAACACGGTCCCTATTTGGAAATTTAGAAACTATTGGAAGAGGCAATGGTGTATTGCATAGAACACCAGGAGAATTAGGGTGTTCAAAAATGCTTAGTATTTCCAGGGAATGGAATACGAGTTTCAGGAAGAGTGACTTTAATGTGGGCTAGAGTAGTGGGATGAGGTTTCAGGGAGGAGATGAAACTGAAGACCGTTTTTAAGGATGGGGAGGATTTGGATAGGTAAAGAGAAAAAGGAAGAGACTTTCAACTATGGGACTCCTACGTGCAAAGGTGCAAAGGGTGACGTGTGCTTGTATCTGGAGGAGAGGAGGCTGGTTCAACAGCTGTGGGGATCCGTTTAGGTAGAACTTATACCAGAACTTAGCTGAGATGAGCCAGGCACGGCAGGGAAGGAAACCATAAAACAGCTCAAAAGTTCTGTATGGTGCCTAAAACAGGGTCACGTGATATTGAACAAGGTCACGTGACGAAAAGCCTGGGGGAATAGACGGAAAAAAAGACGTAAAGCAGGGTCACGTGAAGTAAAGCCTGGGGAACTGACGTAAAGTTCACGTTCATAGAGACAAGAGAGTCGAATGGTGGTAACCAGAGCTGGGGGGACGGGGGCAATTGTTGTTTAACGGGTACAGAGTTTTAGTTTCGCAAGATGCAGAAGTTCTGGAGGTTGGCTGCGCAGCAAAGTGAATGTACTTAACACTACCGAACTGCACATTTACTAGTGGGTTAAAAGGGTAAATTTTGTTACGTGTATTTTACCGCAGTTTTAAAAAATGAAAAAAAGGCCTTGTATGGGAGCTAGGACTTAATTTGGCAAGATCTAGGATGACACTGAAGGTTCCTATGTGAGGGAGAGTAACTCAAAGCTGTTATCTTAGGAAAAACGAATGCTGTTGATATATAAAGACTGAGTTAGTCAGGGGAACAGCTGAGGGCAGGGAGATCAACTAGAATATTGTTGTTTTGAAGAGAAGATAAGGGGAAAGAAAGAAATATAGAAATCAAGAAACTATATCAAACATATTATGAATTTCTAATAATATTATTTTATAGTGTATTCTTTCTCATTTGGACTTAACCTCCTGTTCTTGTTTAAGCGTAAATGTCGGGTTAGGTATCAGTTAGGAGTAGGTGGAAGAGGGTGATTTTTAGGTATATATTTAACATTTTGCCTTTGCGGTTTTCTCTCTGTGATAGGCACATCTTGGTTGAGTTACCTTTTTTTGTGGATCTATGGAAGACTCTATTGCAGTTGCAATAAAATATTTACTATTCTAGCTCCAAAGGGACATAGGTTTTGAATCATTTAAATGAGCATTTATTACATGCCTACCATGGGCTGGCACAGCTCTGGGCTCTGGGATATAGAAGTGGGCAAGATAAAGCCCCCCATCTTAATAAAGCTTGCATTCTAGAGGGGGAGACAGACAACAAGAACATACATGATATAATTTCAGATAGTGACAAGGACAGGATAGAGAATGAGGGAGGGTCTCTCTGAGGAAGGGGCATTGAGCAGAGACATGTATCGCAGGTGTGGAAATCTGTCTGCCTCCGTCCTTATCTTTTTGACCTCCTGTCCTCTCCATTCACATTTCCTCTGTCCCTGGACCTCCTCGGGGCTGGGTTTTCTGTTTGGTTCACCAGTGTTAGCTAGAATAGCACCTGGCAGTCAATGAATTGGGGGCAAGTGTCTCAGGTAGAGAACAGATGACAGCCTGAGAGGTGGGGATAAGCCTGATTTTAAAAAAAAGGAGCCCACATAACAGTAAAAATAATAGATGTTATGTTACATGTAAATCCAGAAATTTTAGAGATAATGAGACATCGAAGAGCATCTGGTCAAACTCCCTCTGTTGCAGGTGGGAAAACTGAAACCCAGGGAGAAATGACTTGCCCATTGAATTCAATGTGGAGTCAGAACAAGGACTCAGGGCTCTGGCCATCCTGTCTGGTGACTTCTGTTTAGCAATGCAGTGTCGGCAAATAGTTCTGTTTTCCTGATGTGCGGAGACATCGTTGACTTATTCCCGAAGCAAATATCAGTTGGACGTGCGCATTCCGCTCAGCCCTGTGCTCTGTGCTGGGGACGCTGCAGACCAGTCAGGCCAGGGGGCACCTTCCTTCCTCAACGTTATGATATAGTGAAATAAACGTGAACTGCTCATGCTTTGGGGTCAGACTGGCTGGACGCACAGCTTGGCTGGCCTCTACATAGTTTTAAATCTTGCAGGAGTGACTTAACCTCTTAGTTTCCCCATCTAGAAAATGGGCTACCTACCTTCCAGACCTGTGATGATGACTAGCTAATACGGTGCATGGCAATAGTGGTGTGCCGGTAAAGGCTAACAGCCAGCTCTCCAGGGAAAAGGGGTGGGGGAGCATTGGTTTGTAGCATTTGCTGATTTCCATGGTGCAGGTACTCTCACCATGGCTGATTTCAAGCTACCAGTATGACATCAGCTAGCTCACAGCATTCCTGAAAATTTAACAACCTGCTCTCATGAGCTGGTACACACCAGGTCTAGAGCACCTCTGCACGTAAAGCATTTGAAATAGAGAGCAACTGTATCTTATTATTCAAAAGGTGTATTTATTAATATTATTATTGCTATTACTGTTATCATCACGGAGGCTGACTTGAACAAGGAATTACAAATGTGACGAGTTGTATAGGATGCTGGGGATATATGGCAGAGGAATCTTAAAATGATAGGGAAGGTTAAGGACAGTTCAAACACATGAAACAGTATGTGTGTGCAAAGGCCCTGTGGTAGGAAAGAACATGGGATATGTTTGATGGCAACCATGAACAGGGAAGAAAGAATGTTAAAGAGAGGTTGGGTTCAAGCTGGAAGAGAGGGTTGAGCCTGCTTGTTTGGCTCTATCCCAAGTGCCATGGGGAGCTGTTGGAATAGTTAAAGCTGGGAGTGCCATGATCAGATTTGCCTTTTAAAAGAGTATTCTGGCTGCAGCAGTGAGAATGGCTTGGAAGCTAGGGAGGTCGGTTGGAGGCCAGTGTGGTGGACCCGGCCAGAAATGATGGCAGCTTGGACTAGAGTGCTGGTGGTGGGGACAGGCAGAAGTGGATGAAATTTAGGAGGTAACATTGACGGGACTTGATGATTGATTGGATGGGGTGAAGGTTGGGGAAGGAAGGGGAGGGGACGACTCTCGGGCTTCAGGTTTGAAAAATTGGGTGGGTATAGCTTAGAAAAGTGATTTTTAAAAAGGTATAAAGTGCTAAGGGAGTTCAGAGGAAGGACAAAATACTTCCAGCTGGCGGAGAGGTGGGAAGATTTAATATTGTAAAGACGTGGATTAATGAATAAATTTAACACAGTGCCAATCAAAGTACCAACAGAATGTTTGGGGAAACTTTACAAAAGTTCACCTGTAAAAGTAAAGGTGCTAAAGTAGGACCCTGCATTTTGAAAAATGAGAGGGCCTTGCCCTACCAGACTTTGAAACCTATTTTAAGTTTCAATAATTAGAAGAATATGGGGTTTTGCAGGAACATATAGAAATGTCATGCAACAGAAGAGAACACTTAAAAATAAACAGTTTTTGTACACACGAATAGTATAAATACAGAAGTATTTGTTTGGGTGAGGAGACATCTCAAGTCAATGTGGAAAATATGGAATAGTTAACAAACGGTGTTGGGCCAACTAGTTAAGCATTAAAAAAAAAATGGTTAGATATCTAATTTCATATCATAAACTGAAACATATTTGAATTAAATATTTTTAATTAAAAATGTAGGCATTTCAAAAAATTATTATAATTGAGCCTTGCTTATCTTGATCCCAAAGACAGAAACCACCAAGCATAAATATGTGATTACATAAAAAGAAAATTTTTGCATGTCTAAGTTTCCCTCATTAAATCAAAAGGAAAAGGACAGACTGGGAACGTATTTGTTACCTATGACATATTATCTTACATATAAAAAGATTCATTCATTTGTTCAGCAAACTTCATTTTATGCCTACTCTTTGTCAGCCATTATGTTATACATTGTGGATAGCCAGGTGAAGATTAGATATCTTATAAATTAAGTTGAACCCCCCCCAAATTAAAAGCTAGCAAGGTACTGGGGGGGAAGGGAGGGTGGGATGAACTGGGAGATTGGGATTGACATATATACACTACTATGTATAGAATAGGTAACTAATGAGAACGTCCTGTACAGCACAGGGAACACTTCTCAGTGCTCTGTGGTGACCTAAATGGGAAGGGAATCCAAAAAAGAGGGGATACATGTATACGTATAGCTGATTCACTTTGCTGTACAGCAGAAACTAACACAACGTTGTGAAGCAACTATATGCCAATAAAGATTAATTTTAAAAAGCTAGCAAGGGGGCTTCCCTGGTGTCGCAGTGGTTGAGAGTCCGCCTGCCGATGCAGGGGACACGGGTTCGTGCCCCGGTCCGGGAAGATCCCACATGCCGCGGGGCGGCTGGGCCCGTGAGCCATGGCCGCTGAGCCTGCGCGTCCGGAGCCTGTGCTCCGCAACGGGAGAGGCCACAACAGTGAGAGGCGCGCGTACTGCAAAAAAAAAAAAAAAAAAAAAAAGCTAGCAAGGAACATCAGGAGTTAATTCAGGAAGGAATATAATCAAGCAATAAACATGTTTTAAAAAATCCCAACCACATTAATAATCAAATAAAAGCAAATTAAGGCAACTACAGGAAGGTAGATGGCTCCAGGAGAGTACCCTAATGCTAGTAGCCTTAAAAAAGTGTACGTACCCTTTAACCCAACAATTCTACTTTTAGGAATGTATACTTGGGAAGTAATTGAGTTTGCCTGAAGGTTGTTTATTGGAGCACTGTTTATAATCGTGAAAAATTAAAAGCATTCTTAGTGTCCATTAGGGAACTCATTAAATAAATAACAAAACACCCTTACACTGAAACACATTTTAGATATTAAAAGTAATGCTGTGGATGGACATTTAATTACATGAAATATGTTGGTGATTTTTTTTTAAAAAAGCTTAAAAACTGTATGTACAGTATGGTCCAATTATATATATATATATGAAAAAGAGTAGTTGCATTAAAAAACCCAAGGTATGAAAGCCTGCATACCAAGGTGTTAACAATGGTGGCTTTTGGATGTTGATATTATTTAATTTTTTTCATTTTCTTTACTTATATTTATTATTTTCTAACAAAATGAAGTAATTTTAAACTAAAAATTAAATGAAGAAAATATATAAGAAATTAGCATCACACCTTTAAATACTGAAACAACACACATCGGCAATCTTGATTCTTTAGGTACAAAGAAAGTATTTCCAGATGAAGCAGTGGAACTTCATCGTTCTCGCCTTTGAGAAAGAAGGACCTTGGGAGGCAGTTAGGGGTGAGAAGAGTAGGGATGCAGGAGTATACGCTTTCGCAGTCAGAGAAGAAAACAGAAATACAAACACGGTCCAGGATAGCTCATGAGCCTGGTCACTCTCCCTAAACACTTCCACTTTGAGGTTCCTGGGCCAAATGCGACTCGGGTTGGTGGAGACAAGCAGCTGATGTTATCCAAAGAGGGGACCAGACACCACAGGAAATGGATGGGTGGTCTCTTTTCTGGTCCACTCAGCTAGCAGCTACTAACATGTAAAGCTAATTTACAACCCATTGGGAATCTTAGACCAACAGCTAGAAAGGCAGTGGCTTCCCCTGGTGACTGAAGATGGGGCTGGGACCTCCTCCAGGGAGCCTGCAGGATCGTGGTGGCCTTCTCCCTGCGAGGCGTTCCAGCCAGCCTGGCCTCAGAGCCACACGTTGTGAGCCCCTTGGGAATCAAATCCTCCAGTCCCAACCGGTGCTACTACAGGAAGATGCTTCAGAGACCACTGAAGGCTGAGACACATCACTCAGCTCCGTGGTGAGGTGGAAAATATCACATTGATTCCAGAGGAAAGGGAAACCCTGAACCTAGAGGCTTTTAGTGGGGACGGAGTGAGATTCCGGGATGGGATGGAATCTAAGAGGAGGGGCAGCAGACTCAGCCACAAGACCTGTTTTTGGATGTGGGCTGTGTCATCCATGTCTTGTTTGTCCTTTCGTCAAGTCACCTAACCTCTCTGAGCCTCATTTTCTTCATATGTAAAGCTCTGGTGCTAATTATACTATGACCCATAGATGTTTCCCGAATTTGGCTGAGGATAAGAATCGGGCCCCGCTCCAGACATATCGAATTGTACTCTTCTGGGAGGGTCTGAGAATCTGTGTTTTAAACAAAGAAATGAGTTTGGGAAACCTGAGTCCTGCTCATCAGGCTGCTGCAGCGACTTCCTGGCTTGTAAAGTATTCGACAACGTGGGGCAGTTCTTCTGAGACTGAGTCGTTACACCACAGACACAATAGTATTTACTCTCAGGTGGAATCTTCTAGGAAGAGACTCAAAAAGCAGGAGGTAGGAAGGCAGCCTCCAGAAAACCTCCCCTCCCTCAGCCGCCACCCCACCCCACACATCTTATGGTTCATGGTCCAACTGTTGATGGTTCCTGTATCCAAGGATGCGCCACCACAATAAACCCAAGCCCGTGAGGTGGAACTTACCTGGTATAATTAGACAAAATGCAGTCATCAGCTTCCCACAGTTGTTGCTGCCAAGTACAGCATAAACAACACCAGGGCTCTGAAAAGCAACACGTCTTCTTCACACATGTGACTTTGCAGGTCTATTTTCCTCCGGCCACGATTTGCTAAAGCAGAGTCAAGAGATCCACACCAGAATCTAGCTCATCAGGAAAGGTCCCATTTCCTCTGTCTGGTCTGAGACCTAGAGACGGTACCAGCCGAGGCTTAGTGGGGAAGAGATCCCCTACACCCCTTGCAGACTTTTCTACAAAAAACTGGCAGTGCAGAAATATAATCCTGGTAGGGGCACCCAATGGGACCATGGTTACTGGTTGTTCAGTGTACTTCTTGTCTGTCTTGAGGATGCAGGGAGAGAAAGTCTGGAACAAGGCATTTGGGGGTAGAATTTCCACCGTCTACAATTGTAAAATCTGTACCATCCACAGAAACTAGTGAAAAACCATGATGCATGAGTGGAATGGCAGGTCACTGAGGGTATGGGGGTAGATGTGCACAGCTTTTCAGTATCTTCCTATGACCTTTTGCAGAGCCTGGGTTTCACCTTTGATTGCTGGTTAAGTTCGGACAGAACTTATAAGAAAAAAAAAAAATGATGCTAATATTTCAGTGATCACGTCTGTCGTCTGTTGAGCACGTAGGGCCAGGCTCTGTCTTTTGAGCTCATATAATCACCACCTTTTCCCACGTTAACGGTTCCATTCGTATCTCAGTTTTTTACATGAGAATCCTGTCTGCCTAAGGTCACCAAGCTAGGTCCAAACATAGCAGTCTTATCCCAAAGTTGAGCTCTTAACCACTGAACTGTGCTACTTACCAAGAATGTATAGCTTCTTCGAAGAAATTACGCTAAGGCCATCATTTGGCTTCATCTGGAGTTTTACTTGGCAAATGCCAGTGGCCTTGGCTCTCTGGCTGTTACTCTGAGGAAGTGCACGGGAGACAGGCCTGGCCAGTGAGCATGGAGGGGGCTCAGAGGATGCCTTACCCGTGCCCTGGTGTTCCAGATTGCTAAAAGGATATTTCTATTTCAGCGTGATATGTAGGCTTAGAGCCCATGAAGCGCTTTGAATTCCCTAGAAGTCATAGAAATTATCCTCTTCATGAATAACTGAAATTGCAGAAGGCCAAAAAAGTATGAACTCCACTTGGTTATTAAACTTGAGACAACTTAGCATTGGAATGGAAGTCAGGGACACGGAGTTTAGAGGCCTGAATTTGAGTCTGAACTTGCCAGCAAATCACCTAACTATTCTTCACCTTAGTTTTCTAACCTAAAACACAGGAAGATACCTGTCTTACTGGGAGGATGAAATTACATAGACATGCAAATGTATTTTGTATAGGAATATACAGACATGAGCAAAATTTACTGTTCCAAGTGTTTGGCTGTGGGATACAGAGCTCCTGGGATGAACTCTTGGTAGCTTCCTTCCTCACCGTTGTTTGATCAAGGACGGACTTTTTTTTGCATGCCTTCTCTTCTGTAAAAGGTGGCTTCTTCTTGAAAGACCCACCATATCATGCCTTTCATATCTGGGTCGAGATTAGAAATCAGGGTTTTTAGGTGACAGAGAAGGCCAAGGCAGCCCGAGAGCATGGGTGCTGTTTGCAAGTGGGTTGCAGGGGAAACAGGTTTTCAAAGGAGAGGCCGACAGGGCCCAGCTGGCCCAGGTGCAGGCTCAGGAGCTGCTTCCCAAGGTGTGCACTGAACTTAGAAGCTGACAAAACACCCTGGCTATGGAGAAACAAGTAGAAGCCAAAGGATCCACGTCAACTCCTTCACAGAACAATTCTTATGTTTTACTTTTTTTTTTTTAACATCTTTATATTGGAGTATAATTGCTTTACAACGGTGTGTTAGTTTCTGCTGTATAACAAAGTGAATCAGCTATATGTATACATATATCCCCGTATCCCCTCCCTCTTGCGTCTCCCTCCCACCCTCCCTATCCCACCCCTCTAGGTGGTCACAAAGCACCGAGCTGATCTCCCTGTGCTATGCAGCTGCTTCCCACCAGCTAGCTATTTTACATTTGGTAGTGTATATAAGTCCATGCCACTCTCTCACTTCGTCCCAGCTTCCCCTTCCCCCTCCCCGTGTCCTCAAGTCCTTTAGCATAAACAAATGCATTTGATTTCCCTGTTCATTATTTGGGCGAAAGCATTAATCAACAAGAAAATGGCCCAAACCAGGCAGCAGTTGGGAGGAGCAATGGGAGGCCTAGATGTTTCCACAGCCCTGCCGCCCACATCATACCCTGCACAGCTTCCTCCCCGAGGCTGGGCACGGGGCGTGGGGTCCTGCTTCCACGGAGCCACACTGCACAGGTGTGCACGCTGGATGACAGCTGTTAATAGCTCACCCACTTCACATTTCTTCTTTTTTTTTCTTATAGCATTATCCTGAAAAAAAAAATCTCATTTAAGAAATGAATCTGATTTTTAGTTAAAAATACCCAATTCGGATATCATAAAGGGGCCCAAGTACCAGTTGTTCCTGGTTTGCACTAGAAACAGGTCGCATGAAGAGCCCTCCTGGTAGCCTGTAGCTTTACTGAAGTTAAAACTCCCACTGCCTGTAAAATTCAGATCCATCATTCGGCTGAGTCTGAGGAATGATGTCTCCGTTGGAGACCCCAGAATAGGGGGCTGTTGTTTCACTAGAGACATCACAGCCTCTTAATGGCCTGGTAGTCTCAGCTATAATATTCTAAATACACATTACAGAGAGCAGAGCATATTCATAACTGCTCCGTGGTGGCATTTAGATTTACCCTTGAAATTTATTTTTAATTTTTACAGTTGTCTCCTTAACCATGTATATTACTCCCTTCTTCAAACAATCTGTCTTGCTGCTGCAGTTTTTCTTGAAACCAAAGCGTAATTAAATATTAAATTAATATTTCATTTAAAATTAAATATCAAAGGCTTCCGTCTAATCTTTCTCTTGTGCACTGCTGTTCCTCACCTTGTGTTCTCATTCCTGTATCCACAAAGGCAGGTACCACCTCTTAATAATGTGTTCCTATATTATCTTTGTTCTTTTTTTTTTTTTTACATTGGTGACACTGAACCTTTGCTACATTGAAACAAATGGATGTAGGGAGAGATTTCAGTGTAGCAAAGGTTAAAGACAACTTAATCCAACAGCCCATGGCCTCAACTCCACCCATCTCCACTTCTCAAGGAAGAACTTCACTGCACCAATTAAGTAATAGTCTTAGAATCATATAATGCGAGAGCTTACAGGGGGTCTTAGAGGCCATTTAGCCCAACCTTTTGTTTTTGCAGAGACATAAACCAAAGTCCACCTGCCCTTGAAGGTGGTATGATTGGTCAGGGTTAGGAATTAAGGCATCCCAGGAAAAGGCCAGCTTTATCTCCACCACACCATCAAATGCTATGAAACTATTTAACTTGGGAGCATTATAATGCCAATGGAACATAGCCTTGAATCTTGGACACCTGAGGAGTATGGCAGAAGGTAGATGAATAGATGAGAAAATTGGAAGGATTGCGAGAGAAAGAGAGGAACGAAAATCATAGCACAAAGAAGGCAGACCTCACAGGAATCAATACGTTAAGATCAAAGCACTTTGAAGTCATAGACACTGAGGGAGGAGCGGAATGGAGACATCCTAAAGGTGGCATGAGGGCAGGAGCTAGTCTGTGTGCATGCAGATTCCTCCCCAGGCAAACAAGGCTGTTTTACTCCTTCCTGTCCTGTCAATAGAGAGTAACTGTCTTTGACCAGAGCTGTACAGAGAGGTGTTCCTCATGCATGTTTTCTCCTCAGTCTGCACATCAAAGTCCATCTTTTGATCTGGCAGTTGCGTTACATAGATTTTAGTTTTCTTGAGCAGGATTCTTTTTCCATTGCTTGCTTTATTCTTGGAGAAGGTTGGAATTTAGAGTTAGGACTGGAGAGATCCTCTAGTTCTGTGGCCTGAACCCCTTAGTGGCCCGTGGTCTCTGTGATAGGAGTGGAGATCCTTTGCTGCAGATAAATGCACATAGCTGCAGACACACAACTAGGCTCGGACTTCTAGACTTTTGTCGGCCTCTTGATGGCCATCCATGGACTCTGCGGTGTCCTAGGCTCCAACTGAAGACTTACTCGTGAGGAAAGCTGCAACCCAGGCCAACATCCCAGAGTGGCAGCCTGACAAAACACTCAGATCTCCCTCACCCCATCATCTTCTTGGTCTCCTCTCAAATTTCTGTAAAGGAACTCAATCGGCCCTTGATATTGCCACCTTTGCGATAAGTACTTCTGTTGGTCAGTGGCAGAAATGACCACCTACCTACAAAGTCAACACTGTCTTTGTTGAGGGTTGACCAGAACTCTAACCAAGAGTCCCCTTTCCATGTTAGCCAGTGTTCCCTCTATTTCTGGGAAACAGAAGTAGAGGCATAAGCTGGGGTAAGCATTATATTCTCTCTGTGACTCCTCTTAAGGAAAAACAATCATGTAGAATTTATCCATCTCACCAACGCTTTGGGAAAATTAATACTGAGCAACAGCCAGTTTTTTTTTTTAAATGAGTGGCTCCCAGTAGATATTTTTAGTTAAATACTATTTACTTATAAAAGGAACCCTTCACACATTGCTTATAGTTTATATCTAGTCGTTGGGTCCGAGATACGTAAGTAACCTCATATATTATCCCTGCAATCAAAATAAGAAATGACACGTGAGATCCAAGCTCTCAGGAGAAATATTATGAAATCTCAAGGTATTGATGAAAGTTTTTCCAAGGCTGATCCAAAGGGGATTTAGATTCTGTGGCAGTTGAAATGTGTATTATTAAACTCCTTAAGCAAACCCGAATGACTCCCAGTGGAGGATTAAGACATTCTATGTATAGCAAAGGCGAAATTCTCATGTCTGAGTTTTCTCTATTGAATTCCCCCTTGATTAGCTTCTGTAATATTTAACTTCATGCCATGCCATAATTATTTAATAAAAGGTAAATATAAATTATATTTCAGTGGGGATATGACCTTTTACCTTCATGGTATGTTACTAAAGAAAGACATAGATAAATAGAGCCTATACATTGAAGCATATTTTTAATTTACTGTGTTTTTGCCTTGCCAGCATTTCTCTATGTCCCCGTCAGCCAAGGGGTTGGCAGGACTTCACACCATCCCCACACTCCATGTGGTAGCAGAGGCTGTAAATTCACACTGATGATGGCAGCTCATGATCTGGTTGGCCCTTAGAGACAGCCTTGGTGCTGGTCTCGGGCACCTCATTAGCTAATTGAGGTTTACTTGGCTCACACCAGGCCTGAAAAGTCAAAGAACACCCAGGGAGAGGGGAGGGGGCAAGTTGGGACTCAAGGTGAGGCCGAACAACTGACCTGATGCGACGTGAGTTTGGAACCAGAGTAAACGTTGTCCAGTGCAATCCTGATGTTTTGAAGGCTGAACCCTTGAGGGACTGACTGAGTTTTCCTCGTACAGTTTGGTGTTGAGTAAACGGTTTGGACTTCATGATTTTTACCTCACAATGGCACTTAAGTGGCGTGGTGTGTGTGTCTGCACAGGCACATCCGTGTGATTATTCCCTGTCCATATAGATATACGTGACGGTGTGTGTGTCACTGTCTTTCTCATCTTGGATACACACAGAACCCATCCACAGGTTATGCCTGTGAAGTTTGGCAGGAGCCTCCAGAAAACACTCAACATGAGAAATAGATGAGTATGTCTGTTTTGCTTATTCAGTTTAAAACGTGAATTGCTAACCCAGTGTGGTCAGGAGAGTCTGCTATTTCTGACTTAGGTGGGGAGCGAGGAGGGGAGGGAAGACAAGATGAACCAGACATCACCCTTGTGTCCTGGGGGTTTTCATCTAACAGGGACAACGGTGGGTACCACTGTGTGATAAAGTCTATGAGAGAGAAAGCCTTATGTGTGCCGATTAGAGCCCAGCTTTAGCAGATTCCTTTGTGAGCAGCAGTAAGGACCCAGGAATAAGGAGGTTAGTGGCGGCTACGGGTGGACCGCTAGCGCTCTAGTGAGAGGGAGCGAGAACCTGTTACCCGTGCCCATGGAAGAGAAGGGCCAGGGACAGTCATGGAGACAGCGGGGACCGTGGGGAGGGTGGCTATATTCTCTGCCTTATGGGATATTCCCGTACTTTTTGCTCAGCACAGTGTGAGTATACCCATATTTAAAATTTCCATTTTCTGGGCTTCCCTGGTGGCGCAGTGGTTGAGAGTCCGCCTGCCGATGCAGAGGACGCGGGTTCGTGCCCTGGTCCGGGAAGATCCCACATGCCGCGGAGCGGCTGGGCCCGTGAGCCATGGCCGCTGAGCCTGCGCGTCCGGAGCCTGTGCTCCGCCACGGGAGAGGCCACGACAGTGAGAGGCCCACGTACCGCAAAAAAAAAAACAAAAAACAAAATTTCCGTTTTCTCCATGTAAGAAAATCATCATCTTAGGTAATGAAATGGTGCATATTTGAGAAAAGACGAGGCTATGATTGATTTAGACCATTTTTTCACTAAGTCTGCTCACCCTGCAGCGCTGGGACGCTGTTTGTGTTTGCTGATTGATACCAAATGGGGCTTCTCTCACCCTCAGTGTTCTGGGCAGGGCTGCACTCTCTGATCTGTCCTTTGCTAGAAGCCTGGGAGGGGTGGAAGGGGGTGCAGGGAGTAGGTGGGTGGAAGCAGAGGGTAGCATGGCCACTTTCAACACTCTGCCCTTGGCCAACTCCAGTCCAGTAGCGAAGGACAGAGGGGTAGCCTTTGGCCCGGGGGCTGCTGGCATATCTAGCGGGGACTTGGAATGACATCTCTGGTTCTACAGCAGAAAAGGTGAAGAGCACAGGCCTTGAAATTATAGAATCCAGGGTACAGATCCCACCTTTACTGCCTGGAGGTGCATTTAAAATGGGGATAAAATCCGTGTCTTAGGGTTGTAATGAGGATTGAATGAGCTAATATATGTAAAAGGTGTTAGCATAATGCCTGTAACATAGTAAAACCTTCATTCTAACAGAGATCGTAACAATTTTCATTATTGAGTATTATAGTCACTAAAAATCCTACTATTAAAGAAAAAGTCTTCAGAAATTGCTGACATTATAGTGCTAAGTGGAGAAAAAAAACCAGTTTACGGAATGATTCCAATTATACACACAGCTATTCTTACATGTGTTTCTGGGTAAGATGGTAATCTGAGT
Source organism: Neophocaena asiaeorientalis asiaeorientalis (assembly GCF_003031525.2). Lineage (NCBI taxonomy): Eukaryota > Metazoa > Chordata > Mammalia > Artiodactyla > Phocoenidae > Neophocaena > Neophocaena asiaeorientalis. Next base: position 371,774 of record NW_020175436.1, on the reverse strand, counting down.
ACAAGTGTTTAATCGGCCCCCATCCCCAGGATATATTGGAGAATATTTTCAAGAAAACATAAAAATAAGGGAAATCTGGTATTCGTGCGTGAAGCTAGGCTGGTCTCATCAATATGCCAGAAATTTTGTGCCATTGTGCTGATGTGTGCAGATGGGGTTGTGTTGGAGGATGTGTGACATTCCGCTCGTGGGAAAAGAAGAGCTGGGCCAGGAAATAATGGGGGAAACCCTGACAAAACCTCCCAGATCCCTCCCCCAGTGAGAACAAGCGACACAGCAGAAACTAGATCTTGAATGGAAAGAGTACACTCAACAATTCCATGTCTAGAGAACTTGTCATTAATATGTGAGGAAAACAGAAAGACATTCTCTTATTTCAAGGGCCCCGACAGGATTCGGTTCTTATTCCTACTGAGGTAAGCTGACTGCTGGAGAACTGATCAGTGAGGAACGCAAGAAAGGAAAAGTTACGGTACCACAGGACCACTGGTCAGAAGAAAAAGCGATTAAACATATAGTATCTGAATTATTGTTAATATGATGACAAAGCTTCACATAAACATGAAAGTTAATGTCTTAAAGGGACAGATCATAGAAAATCTAATAATAGGAATATTAGCTGAAGAGGGTGAACCATCAACAAAAATGTAGAAGTACAGAGGATGAGGTGGGGATTAAGGGTAAGCAACAGTTTTTATATGTGGAGGGGCTCCATAGACTCAAACAATTAGGAAAAATAAAATACTTTTATAGAAAGCCAGAGGGACTATTTTAAATTAAAATAGGATGTGCGTCTTCCTATCACTAGAGAAAAACATATACATTAAAAACCTATTAGACACACAAGGAACATGTGGAAGGATAAATTTATAGTAGCAGTTATGTATAAAAGATGTTAAATAATATGATCAAAAAGATACATTAAATAATACATTGAAAGCATTTCCCGTGGAACACAGACAAGACTAATATGAATTCCCAAAAAACTTAATAAATTTCAAAAGGCAGACGTTCTGCCGGCCACCTTTTTGAATCCAGTGCAATTAACTGGAATAAATAATTAAGAGTTTAATACTCAATCACCTAGAAATTTTAGGATATTCTCTTTGGAACTAAAGGAAGACAAAATTAGAAACAGGACTATTCAGAATGTTGTAACAAAGTTGGTGCGGGGTGAGGGACTGTGTGGAGAGTCATAAAGAGAAGAGTAGAAAATTTAAACAAATATTCTATTAGATTCTATGCTAAAACATTTAAAATCTTAATGAAATGCATGATTTCTTGATGGCTCATGGCTATTCAGGGTGAGTAGCATGAATACTACTGGGGTAGTAGTTGGGGTATCTTGAATGGGAGGAATCTATGGGTCATCCAGGTGGACATTTCCAGCCAATACTTGGATAAATAAGGCTGAATCTTGGGCAAGCTATCTGAACTGGAAGTAAAGATTTGTCATAGCATGTGGCCTGACATGGGAATCCTGGGGGCACTAATGAGGTTGCTGAGGAAGAATGTACAGGCAAGCAGAAGACTGCCTTGGCAACAAGAAGCATCAGACAGACAGAGGAAGCTGAGCAGTCCTCAAAGTAGGTTGCGATTGCCTAAGTGGAGCGGCAGGGGTGAAACAGGGCGGTGTGCATTCAGGAAAACCAGTGAGGGCTTCCCTGGTGGCGCAGTGGTTGAGAGTCCACCTGCCGATGCAGGGGACACGGGTTCGTGCCCCGGTCCGGGAAGATCCCACATGCCGCGGAGCGGCTGGGCCCGTGAGCCGTGGCCGCCGAGCCTGCGCGTCCGGAGCCTGTGCTCCGCGGCGGGAGGGGCCACAACAGTGAGAGGCCCGCGTACCGCAAAAAACAACGACAACAAAAACATGATAACTAATATCTATCTCAAATAGCCAACGTCACGTTTGGTGCTGAAGTGTTAGTGTCATTCCCACTTTAAAGGAAAAAAAGTCATCCTCTTTTCAGACACTTTTTGGGAAGTTTTAGCCAATACAAGAATGGGATTCAGAGAACTAAACAGAATTAATATACTTATCAAAAGGAGACAAAATGATCATCACATATAGATGCTCTGAATGTACAAACCTAAGAATGAACAGAAAAAATAAGTACATCTGTTAAGGGTTTGGTTACAAAATAAGAGACAACTACTACTGGTTAAGATCTTTTACCTGCAAAGAACTGTGCTGGGGGCATGCTACACATTGTTTCGTTTAATTTTGACAGCAAACCCATGAGATGGATTTTAAACAGAAGTTCACAGAAGTTAATGGCGGAGCTGGAATTTAAACCCAAGATCTACTTGACTCTAAAGCTGATTCTCTTAATGACTCCAGTATATACCACCACACACTCTCCTCACACACACTGCCTGTGCAGACACATAACAAAGTGTTTCTAGGTGCGAGTAAAACTCTTAGAAACTATGATGAGGGAGTAATCATATTCACAGTAAGATCAACAAAAAGTGAAATACATAGCAAAAAATGAAAACCAAAAATCTTATTACCTGTACGATGAACAGTACACATTTTACTGGTGGACCTAAAGAATTCGTATATGTACATGTATGTGTAAGCACCCCCCCCACCCCGTGTATGTGTGTGTGTGTGTGTGTGTGTGTCTGTGTGTGAATGTGTACTTGCCAGATCTTGGAGTTGGGATGGTCCTTCTACCTGTAATACCTAAGGACAGATTTGGACATAATGTTGTAACGTGGTGACAGAGTGTTAAAAGTATTAATATGTAAAGTGTTTTTACAAGTAAAAAAAAAAAGGCCTAATTCTCAATAGAAAAGAGTGCAGAAAGTATTATAAGCAGTTCATAAAAGAAAAAATTAAAATGATCAGCAAGTATAAGAAAAAAAAGTCAGCCTCACTGATGAATAAAGAAATGTTAAGTTAAAATGACCACATGCCTTGCTGGAGGGAGTATAAATTTATATGTTCTTCTGAGGAGTGGTTTGACAGTATGTGTGAAAGGCCTTAAATATAAATCATAATTTTTTCTCTGGTAATTCTAATTCTTAGAATTTTCCAATTGAAAGAATTAAAGTTACGCACAAAGGATGATTTTTGCTCTGATTTTTATAATAGTGAGAAATTAGGACCACGTTAAATGCCAAACATTAGGAAGCCATTTAAATAAATTATAGACCATGTCATGGAAAAATATGCAGGAATTTTAAATAATGTTATAAAAGAATATTTAATAACCTGGGGGAAAATTTGATGTATTTTTAAATGGATAAAAAGTAGGTTATGGAATGGTGTGAATAGTATGCTCTGAATAATTTTAAGTATGTGTGTGTGTTTAAATCTTGGAGGATATAAGCAAAAATGTCAACCCAGATCATCTCTAAAATGGTGGGATTATGGATGATTTTATTTTTGCTTCTCTATTTAAAAATTTTAATAATTTCTTTAAATAAAAGGTGTTTATAAAACATATATGCAAAAAGTAAGATTGGGCTTCCCTGGTGGCGCAGTGGTTGAGAGTCCGCCTGCCGATGCAGGGCACACGGGTTCGTGCCCCAGTCCGGGAAGATCCCACATGCCGCGGAGCGGCTGGGCCCGTGAGCCATGGCCGCTGAGCCTGTGCGTCCGGAGCCTGTGCTCCGCAACGGGAGAGGCCACGACAGTGAGAGGCCCGCGTATCGAAAAAAAAAAAAGTAAGATTAAAAAGGAAATACACCCTCCTGTGTTTACTGCTGCCTAATGGGAGTGCAGGTGATTATTGTTTTACCCTTTATATCTTTCTTCTTTACTTTGATCGTGTATTAATTTTAAAACCATAAAATATAAGCAACAAAATTTTTAAAAGTAAAGGGGGAGAGGAAAGAAGGACAAAGGATAAAGGAATCAACCCCCAAAACTCTTTAGCACAGTAGAAATGCCAAAATAGGTCCTTCATTCATTCATTCCCTCACTCATTCATTTTACAAGTGCTGACACGAAGTGCCTATTATGTGCCAGGCTCTGTCTCCAACAATGAGAACACAGTGGCAAAACAGAATAAGTGTGAATTCTGCTCCTATGGAACTTGGCAGTATCTGGTGAAGCCTGACATGAAGTGAATGTATGTGTAACAAAACATAATTGAAAATTCTGAAAGTCTATTATGCATAAGAAGAGGGTTTTATGAGAATAAACTCACAGAAGGTTTATATATGTATGAACGTAAATATTTAAGAGCATGATTAAGAAAAAGTGATGTTTAGGAGAAGAATTACTAGATGATGAAGGTATACTGGGGAAGGAGGCAAAGAGGGAAGCAGGGAAAAGCATGTCAAGGTACTTTATCGTCTTCCTAAGAAAATGGGATGGGAAATGGTTGATTGTGTAATGTTTCTGATTATTTGTGAGTGAGCAGAGAATGATAAGTGTGTGTACTTAAGGCAGAAATGATAAAATAATTATAATAATCCTGAAATTTGGAGACCTTTCTATTACTCATGGCAGACTTAATTACAAGTTTTGCTTTATGGCCAGTTTATATACTCAAAAAGAAGACTTTTGTTTTTCAGCATTAAATGAACCCACCATAGACTATGGCTTTCAGAGACTGCAGAAAGTCATCCCAAGGCATCCTGGAGATCCTGAGAGATTAGCTAAGGTAAAACGCTTTGGAAAATGACACGTGAAAACCTTCTTGGAGAATTTCAGCAAACTTAGATAAATCTAGCGACTTAAGTCTCTTTAAAATTAACTTAGGCATTGAAATTTGGCTAAGCTGGAGATACAAGATGCGCATAAAATATCTACTAACTGTGAAATATGTTATGGTCAATCTCTGAGGAAATATGAAATCTGAAAAGTTGGGCCTATGAAACAAACACACTACAATTATTCAGCTTATAAAACATTGCCAACTTTATGAAAATAAATAATTATATAATTGCTTAAAAGTATAAGTTCCCATTCCTTTGTATTTAAACGTAATTTTGTTTACCCGTAATTACAGGGACATAGTAATCCACAATCAAGTATTCACGGAAGGCCTAGTACGTACACAGATATTTAAGGAAGTGAAAAACACATCCATATATAATTTCTATGAAATGTATCTGTTTCAAATGAACTTGCTCACAAAAATTATATAGTGAATCTGGCCCATTATTTTAGCTTTCTTTATTTAAAAATACGTCAGGGCTTCCCTGGTGGCGCAGTGGTTGAGAGTCCGCCTGCCAATGCAGGGGACATGGGTTCGTGCCCCGGTCTGGGAAGATCCCACATGCCGCGGAGCGGCTGGGCCCGTGAGCCATGGCTGCTGAGCCTGTGCTCCGCAACGGGAGAGGCCACAACAGTGAGAGGCCCGCGTACTGCAAAAAAAAAAAAAAAAAAAAAAAGTCAATTTATTAGGTATTAATTAATGAGAAATTACGAAATTTTAACATTTTTATTTACATTTTAAGCACATACATTATAAAATGCCATGTTCTCTTTTCTGTAGTGTGAGTGAAATTCAAGTACCGCAGTTGCTTCTGCATAGCACCTTTGTTTTCCTCTTGGAAAAGTCCCCAGCCCCACCATTAAATTAGATGATATCTAGAAAGTAGGTTAATAGCAATTTAAAAGGCTGTTAAAAACAGAAGGTGGAAAAGACAAAATGAGAGGAAAGAGATTACTGATTACTAATTCTCTCTGGTTAAAGTGAACAGGGGGAAACATTACTGAAAGAATTCATCTTTATTAGAGTAAAATTTTGCAGAAGGCATTGCCAAGATAATTTCAGTACTCTGGACAACTCCTTGGCAAGCAGCTAAACTCAGGTCAATCAATCATTTTGAGACTATTTGGTTAATTAGAATACCAGCTTTTTTTAATGGAATGGTCTGTAAGTAGTTTTTAATGGAACTCCCATGACGTTATTAATTTTAGCCAACTTTACCCTTAATTTGGTTGTGTTTTGTTTTGGTAGCCAAGCTATTTGTGGAGCCCTTTTATTGAGAAGTATTTCACATAGATATGCATTTATAGGGGTATTCATACGTGTGATCATATTCTACCTGTCAAACCAAATATAGGACCTCTTGGCTAGTTACTTACACTTTAGGGGGATGCCTGGACTTTCGATTTTTATATGTAATTTTCCTTTGTGTTGGCCATTTGGGGTTTTACCTTTGCTTATATCCCACCCTTTCTTTTCTTTTTCTAGGAAATGCTGTTGAAAAGAGCTGCAGATCTGGTGGAGGCGCTCTATGGGACACCACACAATAACCAGGTTAGGTGCTCCCATTTTGCAGTCTCTTGAGTTCAACTCTTATTGCTCGATAAAAACATTCACCTCAACCTGCCACTTTGTAGGACATCATTTTGAAGCGTGCCGCAGACATTGCTGAAGCCCTGTACAGTGTCCCCAGGAATCCCAGCCAGATCCCAGCTCTCTCCAGCTCTCCAGCTCACAGTGGCATGATGGGCATCAATTCTTATGGCAGCCAGCTTGGGGTCAGCATCTCAGAGTCAACACAGGGAAATAATCAAGGTACTACCTTTCTCAGAGTCAAAAGGCAAACATCTTATACATTTAAAAGGCTGGTTCTGCTGGAGTGGAAGGAGTTAAAGCTTGATTCTTATGCCATCAAAAGAGTGTGTCCCAGGGCTTCCCTGGTGGTGCAGTGGTTGAGAGTCCGCCTGCCGATGCAGGGGACGCGGGTTCGTGCCCCGGTCCGGGAAGATCCCACATGCCGCCGAGCGGCTGGGCCGGTGAGCCGTGGCCGCTGAGCCTGCGCATCCGGAGGCTGTGCTCCGCAACGGGAGAGGCCACAGCAGTGAGAGGCCTGCTGTACTGCAAAAACAAACAAACAAACAAAAAAGAGTGTGTCCCAGATAAGCAATGCAATCATTGGATTATCTCAACATTAGGTGTATTGTTAGACTTTGAGCTCTTTAGGTACCTGGCAGAATCCTTTAACTGGAAACATTTAAGAATAAGATTAAGTATTGTGAATTTAGAAGAGTTTAGGCTTACTAAAACTAGATTTACAGGTATTGTTTGAATAAAATCTACACTTCTGCTATTGTGATCATCAAACTGAATAATGGAAAGGAGCTGAGTTATTGCTATTCTTGTTAATTACTCACAAATTCCTAGTGCCAAGGATGAATGGCTTAGTTTGGTAACTTCTATTTGTGTATTATCTCATATATATATATATATGCAAAGGTATACAAATATATAAATACAGCAACACAGTTAACAGTGCTTCTACGTGTAAAGCATATTGAGTAAAGGTTTTTGTCATTGAGGTTGATTTTATTAAGGTGCTAAATTTATCATAAATCATTTTTTAAAAGGAGTAAATGTTTCTGCTGATGTACCTCACCTTGGGATAGTTTTATTTCTAATTCTATCATCCATTGCAAGGGAATTCCTCAGTCTCATGCTCAGGGTGAGTTCTTCTTACAGAAATATGGGTGGGACATATTATTACCTTTTTTTTTTTTTCCCCTAAATTTGGGTCATTTCTTAAATAGCTTTAGAGACAGTTATCCTCTGTGGGTTATTTCAGGATCGATTAGGTGAGGTCTCGGTGCTGGGGTTTCAGAAGTACGGGGAGGACTCATCCCACTCCGGACTGGATCTCCATGCATTCGGTTGTGGGTGCTTCCAAGTCTTTGGTCAAAGAACAGCCCATTTATATATTTTTTTAATTTATTTTTTTAAATTGAAGTGTAGTTGATTTACAATGTTGCATTAATTTCTGCTGTACAGAAAAATGACTCAGTTACACACATATGTACATTCTTTTTTTATATTCTTTTCCATTATGGTTTATCCCAAGGGATTGGATATCGTTCCATGTGCTATACAGTAGGACCTTGTTGTTTATCCATTCTAAATGTAACAGTTTGCGTCTATTAGCCCCAAACTCCCAACCATCCCTTCCCCTACTTCCCCTCCACCTTGGTAACCGCAAGTCTGTTCTCTGTGTCTGTGAGTCTCTTTCTGTTTCCCAGATTGGTTCATTTGTGCCATATTTTAGATTCCACATATAAGTGATATCATATGGTATTTGTCTTTCTCTTTCCAACTTACTTCACTTAGTATGATAAGCTCTGGTGTCATCCATGTTGCTGCAAAGGGCATTATTTCGAAAGAACGGCCCATTTAGATGAACTTATCAATGCATTTTAAATGAAAATGTTCCCCACCCCACACAGCAGGGCATGGTAACAACTTCAGACTTCTATAGCTGTGATCTTCAGAGTGCTAGCGCCCCTTGAAACGTTAATCAGGATGGCTTTTCCCCATCACACCCAGAAAAGATGCTATATTATGTTAAATTTGGGAAACACTAGGTTAGCAAAGTTAAACCGGTTTATTCATTCTCCAGGCCCTTCATATATGAATCTTCAGTATGCTATGGTACGCACCATCTGCCAAGCTTTATTGGACCACAGAACGCTTTTCTCGGTGATACCCATCATCAGTATCTCAGAGGGCTCTAGCGTTACATGAAGTAGGATTTGGGAGATGTCACTGCCGTTAGTCATTCACTCCTTGGTGTGAGTTGGAGATGTTGACTGCCAATGGGAAAGAGGAGGAAGGGGGGAATTACAGGGATATGGTTTTGTGCGAGATGGGGAAGAGACAGAGGTATAAAAAGTTTGAAGACAAACTGCAGACTTTTCCACTACAGCCCACAGTCAACTTGGAATTCTATAGACTGGGGGCCATGTGGACCTATGCTGCCCTATTTGGTCTGTGCTCTGTGTGTGTGTGTGTGTACAGGTTCATTTATCTGCGCTTTCTCTCTGTTGTCCAGGATACATCCGCAACACAAGCAGCATCTCTCCGCGGGGCTACTCTTCCAGCTCTACCCCTCAGCAGTCTAACTACAGCACCTCCAGTAACAGTATGAACGGCTACAGCAACGTCCCTATGGCCAACCTGGGTGTCCCAGGATCTCCAGGATTTCTAAACGGCTCCCCCACAGGCTCCCCTTATGGAAGTAAGTGCCCTGTCCATCCCTCCGGCTCTCCCTGTCTGTCTCTCTATCCCTGGGTTTTACTCTTCAGCCTTTCGAGGGAGAGTAGCATTCCAGCATCTTACTGACTCACGGAGTGGTCCTTCCTGCCTTTTGTACTTGTGGACCTGGGCTCATCTGGTTACTCAAAGCTTTTCAAGGGAGAGAAAAGGAGTGAAACGATTCCCTTTTTACAGGGAAACAACAGATGTGGCTTGTGTAGACGAGAGCGAGGAATTACGATTCCGACTCAGTTAACCTTCCGTACACTCTTCATTAGGCACTTTCAGATGCAGTGTTCTATTTCCTCTTCACAAGAATTCTCTGAGGTCAGTACAGGCAAGGGTGTAGGTGTCCAGCAGTTAACTGGCTTGTGCAAGATCAGACAGCTAGAATGGAGAAGGACAAGAATCTGGACACAGAGTTGATGACGCCAGGTTATTCTGTGTAACACACCATCTCCCTTTTCACTTTGTTACATGGCTCTCCCCTCCCTTATGTACCTCCAGAGAGACGGAACTTGACTGCCGGTGACAGTGTAATATATGGGGACAGAAGCTCTTAGTCCTAATCTGTGGGCTAGCAGCAAGCTAGACGTTCTAGGAAGTTACGAAAACTCATTCAGGCGGCTTTGGGGGCTAAGCTGGGACCTTGCACAGTGAGCCCGGGAGCCTCAGAGAAGATGAGGCTACTTAGGGCATATTTCAGGCTGGGGGAGAAGCCACCGTGGAGAGTCTGAGTGACTGAGTGGAGGGTCCTTGAAATGCGGTACCTTGTTGCAAGGCTCTGCTGCCCAGAGCGGTTCCCTCGTGCCAGGAGCAGGGGGGAGTCAAGGCCATTTCTACCGCAGCTCGGGAAGTGGTGCCGAGGGTCTGGAGGCCACCGCTCTCAGCCTTTGGGCCTGTGGTTCCCTGGGGACACACATCCAGGAGCTACTTCTGGGTTATCTGTTCAATTCATCACACTCAACACTCATACTAAGTGTGGTGAAGATATAGTAGCCAAGCAGCAGGGGCTGGTTCTCCCAGGACAACTAAAATCTCGTTGCTGCAAAGACATGAGTTCTTCATGGTGTCCTGTCAGATGGCCAATTAGATCAATGAGATCAGAGGGACCGAGGAAACCAAACTGTTACTTGCTTTATTTATTTACTTACTTACTTACTTGTTTTTAACCTTCTCTTGTTCCAAAAATGTTCTGGGGGAATATTAATAGATGGGCAGCATGAAAGTGTAAAATAGAAACTATAAGAAACATAAAAGAAAAAAATATGTATCAGAAAATGAGATGAAGCCAAGGGTTAGAATGGGTGCCGTCTGGTCTATTCAAGGGAGTCATTAATTTGGTTCGGAGGCTTATAAGATGGTAAAGCAAAGAGACAAACACTATTTGTTATAAAATTGTATGTCCACACATTATTATTAGTAGCAATAGTTGTAGTAGTAGTAGCAGCCGCTCAAGAGAAACCTGATTTTTCTGTGGCTGAGACCTTGGAGAGATTTCTCCCATGCAACCTTGTGGAGAGGGTACCCTATGTGCAGAAGGGACCACATCTTCAATAGCCCCTGCAAGTGGTACAAGGACAAAAGAGCCATTGTGTAAATAATGTCACATGATAACGGTCACAACAGTAAGAGTAATTTACAGTCACATTCTACCTTACAGCTTAAAAAGCATGTTCACACATAGAGTCCAATCAGATCCTCACAACCATATAATATGGATATAATAATCACAATAATTCATTATGTATATAATTTACGTTTATATATTTATTAATATAATTTATTATACTAGTATCATCATCATTTTCCCTTCTAAGATATGAAGGGTTATTAAATGACTTACTCAAGGGTTCATTGCCGATAAACAGTAAAACTGTGGCTAGATCATATGTCATCAGATTCAGGATATCATGTTTTTAAATTATTCAGTAATATTAAAAATATTTCATGTCTTTATAACACATTATTAGGCTGAGCCGTATGAAACCACCTCTTCTTTATTTCCAAAATGTGTAATTTCATATGTTCGATCATACACAAATGGTTGAACCATGTGAAATCCTCATTTTTGTAGATCAAAAATGGTTAATATAACAATATAGTGTTTAGTGTGGTGATGGGTGAGGGAGAGAGAAAAAAAAAGACAGGAAGGAGTGGGTGGGGTGTGGGTGGAGAGAAAGAGAGAGACAGAGAGAGAGAGTGAATGGATGAATGAAATTGCCCATCTGGTGTGGATGGCTTGATGTTTCTTACTAGATAATTCATTCAGTAGAAAGGGACCCTTCCCACTCCAGCAAGTGACAACTTCCTTCCACTACCCTTTCTTCATCAGTCAATCCCACTGCCACAAGAAAGACAGTAACACCCTGTCTTCAAGTCACCCATTAAAACAAGAGAGCATGCACAAAATAGAAAGAGGAAGATGCCCTGCCCAGAGGGAGTGGGAAACACAGCAGAGAATGTCCTCTTGTTTCCTACTGGGTCTGTGAGACCCCTTGCACCTTCCTTTGCTGAGGAACGGTCTGAAGGAATTGCAGACTGGGACTGGAATTCCAAACGGGGCATTCATTACAATAAAATCCCCTACTGCAAAAATACTGAATACCCTATGGAGTTCATTACAATAGCACGGGACCTGTATTTCTACCCAGCTAAGTCTCAAATTCTCTGGGAAATACAAAAAAATTGTTTTAAATAAAAAAAATTTTAAAGCTCAGGGGGATACCATTTCGTCAGTTCAGTTGCTTGTGTCTGGAAACACCCTTCTCTGATTTTTCATTTTATTTTTTAAACTAGTCTGATGTGGCTGGGCCATGCCACGGACCAATCACTTGCCAGAGACGTTAAAAAGAAATAAAGTCAAACCTCTCAGTCAAGTTGACTTGCATGACGGCCAACGCAGAGTATCAAAAACCTGCATCTTTACTGTTTTTGCTCTCACACCACTTCAAAAATGGCCAAACAGATGTTTTTTCAATTCCACATACAAACTTCACTTCCTGGCGGTAGCGGTATGTGCCAAGTTCCAGCTCAGTGCAAGTTTTTATGGCTGAATTCTAAACCCCTGACAATAGGAGGTTATAATGAAACGCTGACAGACCCTTAGCGCCAACAAATGCAATGGCTCGATGCAAAGGAGGATGTGTGCCTGGTGAGTTCCAGCTGGGACGGTGCAAGCCAATCAATCCTTAGAAGAAGAAAAGTGGTTTTTCCTTAACTCCCCATGTTCACAGAGATTTCTGGGCTAGAAGTGCTTGCCTTTACTTTGGCCTCTATCCACAGAGAGAGGTGTCCAGAGAAATTTTCAATTTCAAGTATGTGTGATCAACTTTCCTAAAACAGTACACTCTGGTGTCCCCAAAGATGTTCTACTCAACAAGCCTGCAACACCCAAGGGACCACTTCTTCCAAAGTAGAATAGCCACCAAGCACATGCAAAGTTTGGAACAGGATCCATACAGACAGAATCCTTCTTCAGGGATTCCTGCTTCAGTTATATAGTCTTAGAGTCTGTCCCAGGCCTCAATATTTTCATGTTTTCAAAAATAAATATCAAGACATTTTCTGTTGTAGAGTGTTAAATGATTATGATAGAACATTTAGAACATGTGGAAATAGTTTTTAAAAGAAAGTACCCTCCCATCGTAAAAAAAACACCTTGTTAATATTTAGGTGTATTTCTCTTGTCTCTTTCTTCAGAAAGGAAAAAAAAAATATCCTACGACAATTGTAACATTCTCACTGTAGACGCATTGAAAAGCACGCCTATGTAAGAAAGAAAAGAAAAATGACACTATTTCTAGGCAGAGATAACCATGGTTAACTTTTAAAGTATAGCCTTGCAGTTATGGATAGATACATTTTGAAAATTTCTGCTCTGATGCACAGCTAATGGGTTTCAGCCATAAGATCAATGAAAAAGAGAGCAGAAGAAAGATGGCAAAATCCTCAGTCACAGATATGAAGCTAGGCTCCATAAAATCCATCAGTGCAGGCCTGTGTCCTAAGAATGGAGAACAGACGTTAGGAGTGGCGTTTGCATTGCAAAGTTAACTACAGTCAACAAGCTTCTCCCAGGAATTTGTGAAAGAACAGGTAACAGACAACCTTGTTTACAGGCAGTAAAGCCTTAGATCAAAGAGGCACATCAACATCCAGGAAAGCTATTATGCCTATTGCTCAGGATTATATTCTTTTTTCCCAAAGAAGTAGAGATTTTCCGTTTGTTTAACAGCTTTTGCTGCTTTCTGCTACATCAAAAGTAATACATGTTCATTGTAGGAAATTTTGAAAATACAGACAAGTAAGAGAAAGAAATGTAAGAATCTTCACAATTCTGTCAGCCAGATATCGTCATTAAAAGTTTGGATGTATCACATCCTTCTAGACTTTTGCTTTTTGTATTTTTAAAAAAAATAAAAGTGGGCTCATTGTCCATGTTATTATGCAATCTGCCTTACTCATCTGAGGAGGTGTATCTTTCCATGCCATTAAATATTCTTCTCCATTATTAGTTTTAATGTTTGCACAGTGGTCCTTTTTATGGACCTAATATAGTTTACCCTATTGCTGGTCACTTCACTTATTTCCCAGTTTTTCAAGACTATAAAAACGCCCTTGGATTTTTTTTTTTCACATTTATGATTATCTCCTTGGGATTAATTTCTAGAAATTAAATTACCGGGTTAAAAATATGCACATTTTCAAATACTTTGATACATATTACTGAAGTCCCTCCAGAGAGGTTAGTACTCCCCTTAGAAAAGGAATAGTATCTGTTTCCCCGCCCTCTTAAGTTTTCCTTAATCTTTATCAATTTGGCAAGTGGAAAATAACATCTCATTACTGTTTTAATTTACATATGATTACTAATCGGTTTGACCATTTATAGGTCTATAAAGGCCTTTTGGTCATTTTCATTTTTCCTTCTGTGACATTCCTTTTCACTTCCCTTGCCCATTTTTCTAGTGGGATGTTCTCTGATTAATTTATAAAAACTTATTAGCTACTGAGAATCTGAATATGTCTAAATAATTAGGACAGATATTTTTCCTAATTTGTCATTTGCCTTTTCTGTATGTGTTACAGAAATATTTTTGTCATGTCTTACGATGTTCTGTTTAGGTTTGGGGGTTGAAAGGATTAGGTGAATCACATAACTTCCTAATTTTTCTACTAGCTCCTTTATAATTTTGCTTTTACAAATAACTGTTTAATCCACTTAGATTTACTTTCGTGTCTAACACGAGGAAGCACTCTAAATTTTGTCTCCAAATGGCTAGCGTATTGTTCCCATGTGTTTATGTCCCCTCTAATTTGAAATGTCACCTTTATTAAGTTCTAATTCTCATGTATACTCAGGTCTGTTTCTGGACTCTATTTTCGCCAAGGATTTGTCTGCCTATTTCTATGCTAGTATAACACTGATTTCATTTGTGTAGGCTTGTCATAAGTTTTAATATCTGTTAAGACAAACGCCTCGTTAAAAAAAATTTTTTTAACAAAACTTTCTGGCTCTAACAGTGTGGTTGTTGTTTTAAATAGATAAATATTGAAGTTATGTTTGTTGACACACACAGATTAAAATTTCCTTTAGGCTTTTTATTATAGCCACATTAAATTTTAAATTTGGATGTAATTTGACATTTTACAAAAATCCTGTTAAAAATATTTTAAATGGGCATGTTACAGCTCTGTGCTTATTCAGCTCTGTAACAATTCTTTTACACCACCTGGGGAAGCCTGAAGTGACTCCTTTCCCACTGAGAGGTGGTGGCCATGCTAAGGAGCATGCTTTTAGATCTGTTACTAAAAAAGAAGTATTTGTAGAAGTGAGTCATATGCTGAATGTACATGGAATTGAGTGTGTGTGTGTGTGTGTGTGTGTGTCTAACTCACATTATAAAAACCCTCCTCTATCATGGTGTATGAGGGGAGATTCTGCTATTGCAGACTCAGAAACCAAGGCGCCATTTTGGTGCTTGCATGGATCACATAGTATGGCAGAGATTTCATGGTGGTCAGAATCAGGGGCTCCTGATTCTCAGCGTTCCTTTGGCCTCTGATTCTGTGCCTTACAGAAAGAGGAGGGGACTCACCCACCCACCTGCTCACACACACACATTTCACTGACGCTAAAACCAAGGCTAGAAGAGGAGATTGACTTGGAACTATGAATAAGATCCATTCTCAGTGCTTAAACCTGTATCCTCTCCCATAACAACAGTGAATTAGCCAGATTTCTTCTTCATTTGCATCTTCAAGTATTACATGAGATTCCTTAAGGATTTTTTCCTCCTTTCCAATTTTTTCTCTTTTTTATTGACATATAGTTGAATTACCATGTTGTGTTAATTACTACTGTATAGCAAAGTGACTCCGTTATACATATATATACATTCTTTTTCATATTCTTTTCCATTATGGTTTATCACAGGATATTGAATGTAGTTCCCTGTGCTACACAGTAGGACCTTGTTTATTCATTCTATATGTATCGATACCACCATTTGTTTCTTTTGATTCATATTACTTGTGGCAAGACCGAGATGTATTTGGATGCTTCCTTCTGCACTGCCCTTTAAATCAGGACCACTTCAGGATAAGAAGTTTTTAGATAAAGCTCTTTTTTTTTGGAAGTCTTTGGTTTGTCGTACGGCTGTAAAAGACATCATATTGGAGGTACGCTGTATGATTGCTTTATATAGGCAATTTGTGAACACAGCCCAAAGTCTATCTTTATATGGAGAGGGGGGAAATGGGGATGGAGTCTTCCACAGGGTATCAGAATACTGGACCTTCAATTCACCTCGTACTTGGTCTTTGAACCATAACTCGCACTCATGTTCTCACTTTCAGATTTACTTTGTGGAGTATCTGGACCACTGATGATATGAAGTAGAGGTCAGCACTCTTGGCCTTTGTCACGGCCTTTGCCATTACATTCCAGTAATTCTTTTACCAAGTCATGTGACTTGGGCGGTTCAGAATTGTGGACGTTATGCTAAAATGAGCCCCTGAAACTTGACCTCATACTATAAAATGCTATCTCGAACAATTCTACCCTTGTGAACTCAAGTTTACCCCTTTCTCGAGCAAGTTGAACCTAGGAGGAGATTATCTTCTTGTATGATGTGACTTGGTGGAGTGTCTGACATTAAGACATGGGGCCCTTCGTTGTGTAAATAGCCTTTATTTTTCCTGGAAATCCACAACACTTAGTTTTTGGCTTCCTTTAAGTCAGTTTAATGTTAATATTGGTATTTTTTTCTACATATCACATCAGAGGAGGCTGACTTGCAGCTTTATTTCCCAGGAGCTCTGAAAGTAGAGGAAGAAGGAGGTAATCTCTTAAATGTTAATAAACTTTTACATTTAATGAGGAAGTGGCCCATAGAGATGGTGCACTCAGAGAAGATGCCAACCCTACAGATCAAACCTCCGGTGCCCTGAGAATTGCCAGGGAAGCACACGGCTCCCAGACAGGACTACTTTTTAGGGTAAAAAAAGAGGTTTCTGATTTTTAGTAGACTGGATAATTTTTCAGTTGTTGGTCTTAGCCTTCTCTTGTCGAGCTTCTACTTGTGGATTAAGACCTATCACAATTTCATCTCCTGCTGACACTTTCCTGACTCTTCCAGGCAGAAAAGCACTCTGCCCGCTGTATCTCAGCGTCGTGGACACTCCTCCAACAGGACAATGACCCTATAAGTTTTTTTTGTTTATTCCTCCCACGGGACAGGGCAGGGACCTTGTCACATTCAACTTCTTTTTGAATCCCTGGAATCAGGAACAATGCCTGGAATAAATTCGTAATTTCTCAAGCAATGTGTAGAGGTTGTACGTACTGAAGAGAGAACTTAACTCCTAGATCTTTCTCTTTCTAAAAAAGGATTGTGCATTTGCTTTCCAGTCATGTCATCAAGTCCCACTGTTGGATCTTCCAGCACGTCCTCCATCCTCCCATTTTCCTCTTCAGTTTTTCCTGCTGTCAAACAGAAGAGTGCCTTCGCCCCCGTCATCAGGCCCCAAGGCTCCCCTTCACCTGCTTGCTCCAGTGGCAATGGAAATGGATTCAGAGGTAAGCAAAGTAGCACCGTGGGTATCGGCACGATACATGTGCCACAGGGTCCGCAAAGTAAGAGCAAACAGCTCAGCATCCTTCTGTATCTCTAGTCATTTACCTACAAGGAGATGCTTTGGTGTTTTCATCATGAGACCCGAATGACTTGTACAGCTGGGCTAGTTCTCCATCCAAGAGCAAGATGGGGGAATAACAGAGAAGTCGGACAACTCTGCAAGGACACAAATTAACTACGGTGGGGTCACGTATACCCTCTAGGAGCATCGGACTCCCCAGACCTCTGCTTTTCACAAGGCCATGTCACTATTTCCCAGAAGGTGCCTGGCCACCACAGCAGATGCTACATGGTGACTACTGCTTACCGAATCAGCTTGCCATCTGCAGTGCATTCCCAGTCCCATGGCACGAATGGACAAGATCCGTCAGGAGCCACGAGCAAGTTCTGAGAATTCTGGTTACATGCTGGTCAAATTGATAGCAGGTGCCTGATCAGGGGTGGGGTAGGGAAGAAAGAAAAAAAGACATACTGGATCTAAGAACAAACATTAATATCCCCCGTCAAACCCATTTTTGAGCAATGTCCTAAAATATAATATGACATGACATAGCACGAATGTGATGAGTACATGAGAATCTAATCATCTCATTGTGAATGGGAGGCAGCTGATGGCAAAAGAGCAAATTGGAAACTGCTGAACGCCAGGGAGCTTAACGACCCACATGATTTTTAGGCAGCTCCCTGCGTCTTGACATGAAAACATTCACGACAAGCAGTGTTGGATAAAACCAAAGAGGGCAGAGGTTTGCTTTGGTTAACCCCTCGTGGATCAAAGCCTCTGAGGTCAGCAGAGCCTCGAATGGGCTGTGCTGTCCCTGGAATGGCATCCGCCTAGTGGCTTTATGATTGCGCAGGGGTTCCCGAGCCTCTGGGGACACCCGTGAGGGTGCACTCGCCCGTTGTGGCCAAGCACAGCTCTGGGAGGTACGTCAGCTTCCTGACACATTCTACCATTAGAGCGATGGTACCTCCTTGAAGTCAAGTGACTTGACAGACAAACTGTGAAATAAGAGTTGAAAGCCCAGCCCTCAGAAGAGCCCCTAAAAATTCTTTTGCTTCTAACTAGACAAAGCAGCTGGGTCTACATGCCGCCCAGCATGGGAATAGTTGGAAACATCTGTATATTTGAATGAAAAAGAAATATATATATATGTATTTGCTTTTTATCCAGATGTCAGATCCAGAGAGAAACAGGCTCAGCCTGTAGCTAAGCGTCTCCACCTGCCGCACCTCCCAACAAAGGCCAGTGGTTTCTAGCCTGTCATTAGGGGACGTGCTCAGAACTTTTCCCACGATGGCTTCACCTCCAGACTGGGATAGGAAACAATTGCTGAACTTCTGCTGCATATTCCCCTCCCCTATCTCCCCTTCAGCAGTATGACTCCCCTTTCCAAGTACTATGGTTTCAGTCATGTCCCTTAAACCTGGCAGGGTTGCAGCAACGTGGATGGACCTAGAGATTGTCATACTGAGTGAAGTAAGTCAGAAAGAGAAAGACAAATATTGTATGATAGGGCTTATATGTGGAATCTAAAGAATGGGTACAAAGGAACTCGTGCCTATCTACAAAACAGAAATAGAGTCACAGGTGTAGAAAACAAACTTATGGTTACTAGCGGGTAAGGGGAGGAGGGATAAATTGGGGGATTGGGATTGACATATACACACTCCTATATATAAAACAGATAACTAATAAGGACCTACTGTAGAGCCCAGGGAACTCTACTCAATACTCTGTAATGGCCTATATGGGAAAAGAACCTCGAAAAGAGTGGATACATGTCTATGTATAACTGATACACTCTGCTGTACAGCAGAAACTAACACAGCATTGTAAAGCAACTAAACTCCAAGAAAAAATTTTTAAAAACCTGGCGGGGGCCACACAGGTTTCGTTGGGGAACTGCAGAGTGAGAGGCCCAACAAAGACTAAGGGCAAAGGGCAAGCGCAGGTGCAGGAGGAGAACAAGAGGGGTACAGCCCTTCCTTCATTGCAGGCAACTCCTGCAAATATTTTCAGCTTCACTTGGAGGAAGAAAAGTGCAACTTGACTGCCCCTTGCCGCCCCTCCCCCAGCCCCTCTCTCACGCAGGGACTGAGTCAGGGGAGCAGAGCTGGTTGACTCAGACCCTTCTGGGTCTGTGCTGTCCAGGGAGACCCATCTGTGGGGCCTGTCCAGCTTGCAGCCCTCAGGGAGCTTTCACTGGCAGCCATGGCCTGGAATCCCCACCCTGCTAGCGGCTGCAGGCCCAAGGGCCCCCGTGGTGTCACCTGGTCAGGGTGCAGTTGTCCCAAAGAGCTGGGACGGTCTGTGTGGTCACAGCAAGGTTTCCTGGTGGAGGCGGCAGCAGCTGAAATAACCAGAAGAGCCCCTCTAGGGTCCTCAGCCATGCGAGCTTCTGGCACCACCAGTGACACAGTGTCTCAGCAGCACATTCTTAACTGTGTGTGCGGGAGTGACAACGGAGTTGGTTACACACAGACACAGGCCCTAGGCTCTAGTTCATTTCTGTAGAATCACTGAGAAGTCCTGAGCCTCTCTGAGGTCCTACAGCTCCTCCGAATTACCCTGGTGATTTTAACCTTGAGGAGAAGGCTGGGGGCCGGGATGGAGGAGGAAACGGTGGAGGGGAAGCAGACAGCAACATTTAAATTAGGAGCTGGAGACTGAAAAACAAAGAACTGTGAAAATACAAAGTAGTGTGTGGAGAAATAGGAGAGGATTCCGAGGGGAACCTCAAAGGCTGCCAACCGTGGGAAGAACACGGAACTTGACTTCAACAGACACTGCAGGCTGTACCAGGGCATCCCTACCAGTCACTGTCATCGGAGAGCCTCAGTCTCCTAGCCCGTCAAACAGGAGAACTGATCGCTCTATCCCAAGGTGGTTGAGAAGCAACGTGTGCGAAGAAGTAGGAAAGGTGAAGGACATTTTATACATGGAGCTGACAGGGGATGCCTTCCAGAAGCCTTCACTCTGGTTCTTCCTCATTTTGGACCGGTGACCAAGCAGTTCAAGGTCCAGCATCACCAGGTGTCCCATTGGTGCAGAGAGGGAGAGAGCCACGCTGACCTTGAATACGCTGCCTGCAATCACTGAGTGAAGGGATCCTGGGGTGACGGGGGCTGAGTGGTAGGACGCTCCATCCCTTTAGGGACAGTGGGAGGGTGTAAATGTGGCCTGAGGTGGAGGGTGATCACAGGCTGAGAGGGAGCTTCTTTCCGCTTGCTCTAAGCTGAGGTGGTATTAGTCACCGGCAGAGGGACTGTGCAGCCAACACTCTCCGAGACTCGCTGACCGTGCCTTGATCCCACGTGCAAGATGCTGAACCAAGTGCCTTATAGGAATTACCTTGTTCCAGCCTCTCATGTGACCCAAAGGCGAAGGTCATACTGGTATCACCATTTTTAGCTAAGGAGCTTGCCCAGGGCCACACAGCCAGTGACTGATGACTTGAACTCAGACATTCTGACCCCAGAGCCTGCACTCCGACAGCCCGCTGTCTGTCTGGGGACAGAAGTAGTATAGGTCTTCTCTTCACCGTTCGCCCGTACCAACTTTCCACCTGGACCGGAGAGGGATCATTACATTCCCATGAAATGTCAAAGGTAAAAAGAAACTGGACAAAGTGCAGTTAATAACTGCTGCTTTGTCTGTTGGCTACGGTTTCCACAAGCAAAAAGTCAGGGTCACCACGGAGCAGAGCGCAGCCCACGCAGTGCCTGGTGTGAGACCAGGGAGAAGGAAAATCCATGAAATCTGTTCTTCAGTCGTGCAGTGGATCTTGTTCTCGGAGAGGCTCTGCCCTTTTAATAAGCTCCTTAGATAACTCTCTGAGGACGCAGGAAAAGGAAGGGGCTGATGAGTCTGAAGTGTAACAGACAAGTTAAAGTTGAAAACGTGAGCCCGAAACCTACTGCTGGGGAGCTATACATGCAGTGTTCATTTTCCCCACCTTCTACCTCATTTATCAGGCATTCACAGTTGATGAGTATAGATCGTCGAGATAATAGTATACACTGTGCCGGATTCGTTTTCCAGCTCCCTCCAGGAAAAAAAGAAAAAAAAAAAGAATAAAATAAAATACCTCCTACACTCTGGGATAATTACCAGGGTTGCTATATCTCCAAATCATTGGGGAGTGTCCAGAATTGAACTGCCTTTATTGAAAAGTTACATCGATTCAATATATAGTAATACAGGCAAAAATAATTAAGGGTTTGCTCGCCGCTGTGTAAGACCTTAATCTGGATCTCACAAACATTCAATAAAGGCTGTATGGTCAGGGAAATAGATGGCTGACAATTTTGCCTGAGAAGACTGGCTGGCAAGGAGAGAAAAGGGAAGAGGAGAGGGATAGGGGAAGGGAGGGGTCGGGGAGAGAGGAGGGAAGGAGGGAGGGAGAGACAGAGAGACGTGTTGGAAGAAGCAGGAAGAATTTTGTCCATTTGCTTATCAGGTTAGTGAACACCGTTCAGCAAGATGCTTCTATGATGTTTGATAAGCCCTTTAGATGAGGCTTAGACAATAAAACTCAAAGGATCAAATTCTAGATGCAGTGTGAAGTTTGGACACAAGGAAACTATTCTGCCAGTTTCCAAGAATGTGAAAATTCGATGGGCTCATCACCCAAAAGCCAAGGCCAGAGGGTTGCGTTTTGCTGTGTGAGTTTTCCACGTGGTGCTGATGCTGCTTTATTTCTCATATCGAGGGGAGACCTTGGACCTGGTGCCACCCAGACAGGCATTTGCAGTAGCCCCTTGACAGAGGGGCGCTGGACACTGCGCTTGGATTGGGGGTGAAGAGTAGAGATTGGGGTGACTCCCAACTTAGGAACTAAATTAAGTCTTTTGTTCCAGTGGATCAGCATCCCTTAGTGAATGGACATCGCATACAGCAGTGAGCCCCAAAGGAAGATGAGCTAGTTAGGAAAAAAAAAAAACAACTCATCCAATTTCAGCTAGGATGGATAGAAACCTAGGATGGATAGAAAGTCCGATTTGTTATAAACGATGCCTAGTAAGTAACTCAATAGGCTTGGCACCTGGAGTATATTTTCCTCTTCCAACCATATAATCTAGAAATTATTTTAGTCTAAGAGTGAAAAATATATTAGACATATATTACAATTTAGTTTACATGTTTATGTCTCTTATGTCATGTATACAACCCATTAATGTAAAGCAAAACATAATTTCTGGCCTCCCAAGCAAAACTTCAACAAGCTTTGTTTACATTTCAGTGATTCAGTAAGGCTCTGGTGCCTCTCATTGTCTGTCTGCTAGACCAGACCTGGAGAAAATAGGTTCCCATATCAGCTGAGGGCACCATCTCCCTGGACGGTACCAGACTGTCCATCCCAGACCCCACCCCTCTCTCTGGTTTCCAGACCTTAATGTAAAGAATCTCTAAGTCTCATGCCTGTGCCACTCTTCCCTTGCAGCCATGACTGGACTTGTCGTGCCCCCAATGTAAAGAAGAGGAAGAACTGCTTTCTTATAGCACAAAACTGCTTACTCTGATGGACCAATAATGAAGAAAGCACTAGGAGCTCTCTGGGGAAAGTTGTGCCCCAAGTGAACATGATGGACAGATCTGGGTTTGCAAGGAGCTGCCTCTTACCTGGTCTCACGTTTCTTGTGTAGCTCTGATGGTAACTACACAAACTGACCCTCTTGGGAACAAGGACAAAAGATGTCATTGACGTAGTCAGTGCTAAGAGCAGAAATGCAATTCTTTGTTAAGAACATTATGAGAACCACCTTCCTATGTTTGTAAAATATTTAAGAAAAAAAATTGGCAAACGATTCATGCTTAATATTTTGGATACTATTTGTTTTTCTTTGTAGGAAAAAAAAGTTGAAAGTTTCTATTTTCTATGAAGCCTTTCAGATACCAATTTAGTTTATGCAGAAAAAAAAATTGAACAAAACAGGGTACCAGCATGGAAGACTTTCTTAAAATGAAACCTGAATTGAATGATGAAATGTTGTTGTATGTGTGTTTGCTTATAGTTTAATCTCTTTAAAAAACAAACAAAAAAAAACAAAAAAAGGGAAAAATTTTAAAATGTTTTACAATTATTTAAATAAATAAACGTGTAACTTATTGTAAGTAGAGGTAGAAATTAAGACCTTTTTGGAAGAGAGAGGAATTTCTCTTCCTGATGTAAAATGGAAGTGATGCAAACATGTAGTAACAAGTTTAAAAGGTGTGTGATTATTACTGCAGTTACTTACTAGACTCTTATCCCCCATCCCGCATTCCCCTCTTTTTCCATCATTTTACTGACCCACAGGCAAGAACATGTATCTTATATAGAACAACCCGATGCAGAAACGATGCAAGTCCATGCACGTACACAAATACTCAAACCCATCAATCCATTCCCAGCTCCGTCTGCTTTCTAAATAGTCTACATGTCCCTTTAGGTATTCACTCTTTGTGAATACATAATTTTTAAAATTTATATTAGCGTTCAACATTCTCCCCTGAGCAGTGCAGAAAATTCCCATGTTTTAGCGTGTCCCCGGCTTTGCATCCCAGGGAAAGACGGGTCTCACCTTAAAGACAGCCAAAGCCATGTGACTTTCCCAAACAAGTGGCCTCTGTGGAATCTCCCTTTCAGAGCCCCTCCCTCCCTCCTCTTTGGTTACGTGGTTCAGCACAGAGATTTAAGCCCCACAGAACTTCAGAAACTGGATTTGAAGACGGTGACTCTGTTTCTCGGACTCTTCATCGTCAATCTTAGAATGTTCGCATCCTTTCTTCTCGCTGCAGATCTCCCCTTTCATGGCATTAAACTCACTTGAAAAAAATATGTATTCAACTTGACACCGTTTCCGGGCAAGAATGTGATGGGGTGCAGAAGAGGCATGTTAAAAGCCCTAATCTCTCTACTGATCTTCAAAGAAATGGAAACCTAGATTCTTAGCAGGGTCAGAGAGTAGGGGCATCTGTGTTCCAAGCAACACATTTCCTCAGGCCTGCGACAGGCACTCGTAAGTTCTGGGACTAGCTCTTAGCAGGAGAAACCTTGCAGGAACTCCTAACATGGAGTAAAGTCTTGAAAGCCTCTGTGATCCTGGAGATGTATCCAGAATTATCTGGATTGCCAACAAGGATGTCATTTTTGTCCAGACCAGGGTTCTCCTTGCTGACTCATTGGCACCACAGCATAGTCTATATACAGACTTCAGTTTGGGCTTCTTGGTTGGGGTTCTATTAGAAATTGATGCAGCTCTGCTGGAAAAACATGTTTAGTGCATCTGAGCCAATTCTGGACAACTTCATAAATTCAGCCTCCCTTCCATTTGCTCACACCTATTCAACCCCCAATGGTCTTATTTGCCTTTAATCGATTCTAGAACTACCCAATATGACCCAAGGGTATTTCTACGCACATGATAATCCAAGGGTTTGGAAACCTGGCATACTCGTAATTCCTGCTGACTGTCCCTATCCCTCCTAGTCAGGGCTTAAAGCACCAAAAAAAAAAAAAAAACAGGGAAACACACAAGAGAACTTTCCCCAGTGAAAAATCTGACGGGAGAGGAAGAGTGTGGATGACAAACATCACCATCCAAAAGTGAAAGCAGAACAAAATTAAGCATGTTTAGACCTGGATTTGAGCCAATCCAACATAAGGAAATGTGTTTTTTTAAGTAGCATTGCTTTTAGAATCTGTGAAGTTTGCTCTTGCATGAAGATGAGTGCAGTACTGTCTTCAAAATGATTGTAGAATTTCTTGGTAGCTTTACACCGAAAAATGTGTGTAACTAAATACCAGACATCCTTGACCGTTCAGCTAGAACCTCAGCAGTGACATCTATTTAAGTGTACAAATGTGTGTAAGGATGATTTTTAGTGTACTAATAAATTAAAAACAAAGCTACTCTGTCCTCTTCAGTCATTGCTGTTAAATCATTCCGGTCCCAGGTTATTTTTGTGCCACTTGGAATAAGTATTTCTATAGGTAACTACAAATTCTAACCTATCTTTGTAAAAGGAGCTGTGTTAAGAATTTTCACTTAAAGGGACAATTTACTTCATTATTTATCTCATTTTTTGTTATATCATCGTATTTTCCCCCAGTTTTTCTTTGCACATTTCAATATGCATGGTTTAAAAACCATCCCCTTCTCTACCTTTTGTACAGTAAGGTCTCATTTTCAAACTGTATAGTTTCATTTTATCGTTTTGCTTTGTCAGTTATATACAGTATAAAGTCGCTATGCACAGAGCTTTTTGTAAAGACAGCTTTTTTGTTTACTGTTTTTAATGGTCTTACTTATGAAAGAATATCTTGTTTGTAAAATGAATATGTCTACTTCAGTTTTAAACTTTAAATTATCCTAACAAAAAATAAAATTTTTGTACTGTAAAAATAATTGGAACTTGGCCTTTTTTTAAAAAAAATTATTTATTTTATTTACTTTATTTTTGGCTGCATTATTGCTGCACACGGAATTTCTCTAGCTGCGGCGAGCGGGGCTACTCTTCGTTGTGGTGTGCGGGCTTCAGCAGTTGTGGCTCACAGGCTTAGTAGTTGTGGCTCACAGGCTCTAGAGCGCAGGCTCAGTAGTTGTGGCGCACGGGCTTGGTTGCTCCGCGGCATGTGGGATCTTCCCAGACAAGGGCTTGAATCCGTGTCCCCTGCATTGGCAGGCGGATTCTTAACCACTGCGCCACCAGGGAAGCCCGGCCTTTTTTTTTTGAAGTGGAAAAAATTGAGTTTGGGACTTATTCTTAAGTTTGGGGATTTCCTCATAGCTGCGAGTCCCCGAATTCTGGTTGAGGAAATCTTACTATTTATTATCTTTTGCTTACATGGAAAAGTGCTCTGAGGTGCTTACCTAGAAGAGGAAATTCGTATGACTTTAGGCCATTTTTCTGTATGTATTTATTTATGTATCCATCTGGTCAAATCCCTTCATAAAAACTCAATGATCCTACATCCAGTGTTGGACTTTTTGGGGTAGGTGGGTAGTCTACTTAGATTTGAAACTGCAAAACTGAACAAATGTTAAAGGCTGATCCGTCAGACACTGAGGCTGGACACAGACGTGATGCTTATTTTTAGATCATAGGAAGAGAACAAGACACATGCCTCTGGAAGGAAATAATTTATAGAAAATAGCTCACACAGGAAGATGGAAGCACTGTAGGAGCTCAGAGAAGACGGCGATCACAGAGAGCTGGACGTGGTCAGAGAAGGTTCCATGGGGGACACAAGGCTTGATGGGGCCTTCAAAGGATGGTAGAAATGTTGCAGTAGAGGTTGGCAGTGAGCACTGCAGAGGGGAAGGCCATGATGAAAAAGGCAAGTAAAGGGAAATTCACAAAGCACCTTTAGGAGAATGTGATTCTGAGCACGATTTTTCCACCAGACTATTCACAAGCACACTCATGATAGGACTATCTGATTTCTCTTACAAGGGTATAGAGATCTGCAAGGAACACATAAACTGTGCTCCTTGCGTAAGTGGGTGAGACGCTATTTCTAAGCACTATTCTGAGAAAGCCAGCGTGGTTTTGCTTTTTTCCGTGTTGACCGGCTCTCTGCATAGACTGTGCCTCCCCTGGGTCTTTGCCTGGTGCCTTCTCAGCCTTCAGGCCACAGTTTAAGTAGCATCTACTCAGGGAGGACTTTGCTGACCTCCGATCGTGCAGATTTCCCACCTAGTCTCTTTAGCTGGCCTCTGTTTGTGTCCTTGTAATTTGTATTCATTTGTGGTCCAGTTTAACGTGAAGGCTCATAAGAACAGGGCCCTTATCTGTCACAATCCTGGATGTGGAGCTCAGAGCCCAGCGCCTGAGATGCCTCACGAATACTTGTTAAATGAGCAAATGAGAGGCTGAATTCTGATCCCTAGAGGCAGCCCCGCCTTGGCCTGTGGGAGAGGGAGCTGATCCGTCACAAATGATAGGAAACAGTATCACTTTGAGAATCCACTCTTTAGGGACTACCTTGTCAGTCAGCTAATCCAAAAAAAATGATGGAGTGTGTCTATAATATAAAGTGACTGGTTGTTTAATAAACATAGGAAACTCAAAATGAGAAGGAAGTGAGGAATAAGAAACGATCTGTGGCTGGTACCCTGTTGGGTAGGCCACTTTGTCCCTTGGCCCCGGAGCTTCTGTGGTTCTCCTGATGCTCAGATATCATTCCAGAACCAGAAATGGGGTCCTTTGGGGGAATGTCCATTCCATTCCTCTTCCAGATATGCCACTTGACTTGTCCACCGCAGACCTGAATCTCAAAGAGCTTATGGTGCCTTCACCGAACTGCAAGAAGTTCAGAGTGGCTGTAGGGCACTGAATGTGAGACTGTGATGAGACTGCAAACTTTAAGAACTAGGTGGGGACTAGGTCCTAAAGGACGTTGTTCATCATGCCAGAGAGTTCAGTCTTCATCCATAGGACTATGCTGTAGGTAATGGAAAACTATTACAAGAACTTGAGTCAAGGAGTGACACGATCCACTTTATGCCATAGAAAAATTACAGTGTGGATTATGGACTGGAGCAAGTGGATATTGGAGGCGAGGAGACCAATTAGGCTAGGGATAAAAGACAGCTGACAAGGACCAGTGTGCTGGACCATCGCTACGACTGGTGTCATTCTGGCTGGTCAGTGTCTGTGCCATGCCAGTTGATAAATGTTTTAAAATTACTCTGCAGTTAGGAGACTATGGCCATAATCCAGACAAGAGAGAGTCATACCTGAACTAAGGCTGGGCAACAGAGGTGGAAAGTAGAGGAAAGATTTGAGAGAAAGCTTTGCAGTTTGACGGGACTTTATAACTGGTTAGATGTGAGAATGAAGGAGATGGGGTGACTAGGATAACTCCCAGTTTGCTAGTTAGGCTATTGGATTTTGTGGTAACATCAGCTGACGTAGGGAATAAAGAGAGAAACCTGTTGCAGGGAATTGAAAGATATGATGATTTTAAATTGGGGCATATCTGTTGCAGTTCCTCCTTTTCTTTCATGGTTACTTGATGATTGCTTTCTACAGTTTATTCAGGAAGGACTCAGGAGAATTATACTCCCTGGTTCACACATACAAAAACAAATGGCTACTCTATTTCTATTTGATTGGCTGTTTAGTTGGGTATAAAATTTTCCTGAGTTACACTCTCTTTCTTTGAGGACTTCATAGGAGTTTTTAAAAACTCTCTTCTAGTGTTGAATGTTTCTGTGATGATATCTGAAGCATGCCTCTTTTTCTTTTTTTTTAATGCCTCTTTTTCTCATTCTCTTCTTTTATTGCTCACATATAAGCAAGGCAATCCTATAATTTGTTTTCTAAGTCAGGACACTTTTGAGAGTGAAAAGGCCACAATAATTATGCCTGGAAAACAGAAGTAAACTGGCACTTGGTCAGTCTACTTATAAATGACTTCGTATTTTTGTCTGCTTGCGCAAAGGAGTCTTTCTTTGTATTTGAAGTCCAGGAACTTTATTGGGATGTGTCTTAGTGTTGATTGTTCTGTTTCATTTTTCCCCCCTGGGGTGCAGCATTCCCTCTCAATGTGTAGATTCAAGTTTTCTTTTATTTCTGGAAGTTTTTCTTTAAATACAATACTAAAATATTTTCTCTGTTCCTTTTATTTTCGCTGTTCTTACTAGAGACACAAATTATACATTTGCTGGATCTCTAGGGTCCACCATTCATCTCTATCACATTCTCTCCAGCCACTCTTGACTCTTAGGTCATTTGTATGCTTGCTTTTCTCACTCTTGTCCTCCTCTGTATCCTTTCTCATGTGGCCTTAATTTCTCAGATAGTTTTACTTTTCTCTTTCACTTTTTCATAAGCTGTGCCACCTTATATCCTATCATTTTCTATTGTGTTGCTTATTTTCTTTGAGCTATTGCATCTCTGCTCTGAGCTATTGTTTTATAGAGAAATTATTTTGTTATTTTATTATTATCATCATAAAGAACTTGATCAGAATTACCATCTGCTCCATGAAAATTGATTTTTTTCAGGTAAGTGTCTTTACCTATCATTTGTTTACTTTTTCTTTTTTCCCTTCATGGTCTATATATATAAATCATATTTAGATACCTCTTTGAGAATATTCATCTTTGTTTGAGGTGAGTTTTTCCTGGATCAGCTATTTGCCAGAAGTTTGAGAGCAGAGGGTCTAGGATCATGTACCAGGCCAGCAGGAATTCTAATTTCAGAGATGTGCATGTGTTTGTATATAAGAATAGTGGCAGGGTGGGGAGGTGGGGAGACTTCTTTTAGCTTTTACTTCTTGGGGAAAATAAATCAGCATTTCCACAATTGCTCACAATACATACTACTCTTCCTCACCAACTGGCTGCTTCTTACACATCTGGCTTGTTTGGGCAATTCCCTCATCAGTTTTGCCTTCTGTGCTTCCTGCCTCTGTCAAATGGGGTCCAGAGATATGTCCACAGCCAGATTCTGTTTGTTCCAATTGTTTCAACAAGAGACTGTTGGTTTTGACCCTTATGATAGCCACATTTATCCCACCAGCTTTGACATTAGCATCTGAAGCATCCTTTCTCAGTCTCCACCCATTCCTGTTTTACTTTCACTGCCATTGCCATCCCTTCCTCATTAATTGTTTTGGGGTAACCAATTTTCCTAGTTTCATCAAAGATGAAATTCATGCCTCTCCTTCTCCTTTCCTTGTTTTCTTTTGAGTGATTCTGAGTGGGAATTGATGGAAAAGGTCTTATGATAGCATTTTCATCTGATGTCTTCATATTCTCTGCCTTGCATCTTGGTAATTCACGAAAAAGGGATTGCTGCACAGGGCTATGAACTCCTTCATTCTTCCACCATTCTGCCTTTGACCTTGGAGATTACCCTTGATAACCAGCTCTTGGGGCCCAGCTCACTGGCTACATTCTTCACTTTCTCCATTGGACTCCGCCAAACACAAATAATAAGATACATGTAATTCCCCAAACGACTACTAAGATGATTGTCCAGCTGAAATTTGTCACAATGAATAAAACACAAAAAGGGACCCATAGCTTGACTCTTGGAAATATGATGAAATGGCACATACTCTGTCATGCCATCAGTGCTCTTGGTTATTCCCCCAAAGATGATCCCACTTTCAATAGTAAAACTCTATTTTCCATAAATCATATGCATAGAAGGCAGTATGATAAAATGGGAATGGCTAGAATTCAGAGATCTTGATTCAAATTCTACTATTCTTATCTATGTAATCTTGAGTAAATCACTACATTGTCTTATTCTTTTCAAATGTAAACCAAGAACTATACATCTATACGTATATATGTATAAACACATGGATATCATATGTATATTATACACACACCCATATATACACATAGAGTTGTTCTTTTCCTTGTTTTGCATTTGAGAAGACTGAGACCCAATGCAGCGATTTATTCAAGATTACATAACTAAGGACGTACACAGCTAAGGATCGATATCATTATGTATGTATATATGTATCATTGTTATTATGATTAAAAGAAAACATGTATGTACATTAAAGGATGTAAGCTCCATGAGTGATAATTTTCTGGTTTTGGTCTGTTTACTACTCTATTCCCAGCACTTCAAATAGTACTGAGCAGGCAGCCCTCAATAAAAAATTAACAATTAAATGAATATGTAAAATGCCTACATGTGGTATAGAGGCTCAGTGAATTCAAAACCGCAGCTTCAGCACGGGCTTTCGAGTTCTACAGACTCAGGTTTGCATCCTAGCTCTCCCATTTGCCAGTAAAAGGATGGAATATGCACGGGAACTCAGCACTCTCTGGTTCATCACCTTTGAAAGAGCCAAACTATCGTGCCTGGTCCTGCCTTGGAATCACTTAACATCTTCCTCTCACACGGTTCCAGCTGCTTCTCAGACAGGAGCTAAGAAGGGAAGCAGTGAGAGCACAAGGCTCACTCCAGTCTGTTTTGGGGATAAAAGAGTGAAGAGCAATG
Source organism: Neophocaena asiaeorientalis asiaeorientalis (assembly GCF_003031525.2). Lineage (NCBI taxonomy): Eukaryota > Metazoa > Chordata > Mammalia > Artiodactyla > Phocoenidae > Neophocaena > Neophocaena asiaeorientalis. The sequence continues at coordinate 340,695 of NW_020175436.1, read as the reverse complement.
AGACCATTATTTGGTCATGGATACCCTTTGAGCCAACAGTAAAAATTAGGGTAGAACAATAGGCCCCATGCCCGGGAAATCGTTCTCCAGCACTCTGCATCCTTGGGAGTGGTACACCCAAGAGAAGCCACAGTCCCAGTTCTTTTTAAGTGATAATAAAAAAAGAGTAAAGGATGTGTGTCCCAATCACCAGTCTATGTTTTCTTCCATTAAAAGTTAAGAAGAACTTTTTATCATAGACCAGAACATCTGGTGTGTCATGAATCTGACTTTTGAAGACAAAGCAAGCATTGTTTTCGATTCCAGATTTTCGTAAGTCCAAGAGTTTGAACCCATGAAAAATTGCTTTTAAGACGGGAATGAGACCAGAATGACTTATAATATCAAATCCAAATATCTACCATTTCTGCACTGAGCAAGGGCAGAAGAGTTGCATAAAGCTTTTAGTGCCTCAAAGATTGTGACTACATAAATTTGAAATATTAGTCATCAAATATTAATAACACTTGTTGTTAGCAATAATAATGATAATGACTAATACAGTGAAAATGCTAAACTTCCATTCTAGACGCTGTGGAGTGGCAAAAAGAGTGAGAGCACTGGAAATGAGCAGACCTGAGTTCAAATCCCACTTCCATCCCTTACTGTAACTGTATAACTACCAGGAAATTACCTTAAGGAGCTACAGCTTCTTCCTCTGTAAAAACAGTGATAAGAAGACCTTTACGCCAAGATTATTTTCCCACCAAGGTTGAGGTTTAAATTAAAAAACTGAATATAAAAGTGTCAGCTCTATACATTTTTCCTTCTTTCTCCTTAGCCTGGGGTAGAAATTAACATGTGTTTATCTGGAAAACCACCTTCACTCTTTCTGTACAACTCCTCCCTGGCAGCCCTGAAAGTGGGATTACTAATTAGTCAGTGTTTGTGGAAACACTTAGAAGATGAAAGTGCTGGGTGTGGAACAGCACCGTTTACATCACAATACATGAGTTGGCTGCTCCTTCAAGTGGATCTACTTACAGTGTGAGTCCTAACAAATGTGTTCCCTCATTCAAAAATCAATGTGGAAGTCTTTGGAAAAAGACGTGTGTCTGCCTGCCATGCTACAGCCAGTTCTGTGCAGTTGGCAGGCATTTCTGGAGATGCAATATTATAGATGATCCTCTAATAGCCTGGGTGATGAGAAACCAACGAAAAGAGGTCAAAAGTTTATTTAATTGAAATTTACAAATCACTCTATGTTCCCTTTGGTGACAATTTTTACCAACAAGAAGGATATCTGAGCCATTCTGGTTTCACATAGTTTCTTTGCCCTTGCAGATCTTGGAAAACAGTAATGGAAAAAGAAACTCAATTCTACATGAATAAAAGAAGTACCCCTCAAGCTAGGATTTATAAATCCCTGGGGGAGGAGTGTGATGGCCTATGGGAGGAGGCGGGAGTTGCAGATCTCTAAAACTAATCTCTACTATTTGGTTCATGTCTGCTTCTGGTCACAAGGAAAGAATGCAGCTGAACAGCATCACCCATTACTGGGAATTAATGGAGTTAATATTCCATTTATGGATTTCACAATGTTGGTTGTTTTTACTTTATGAATTATTTTTGTTTAAAACAGCGCCTACAAATTTAATCTTAAATTTTAGTTTAGCATAAGAAATGTAATATTAGATCTTACAGTTCTGTGTAAATTTTAATACAATTACCATCTAAATCATTTAAGAAACACTGTGACCTTTTAAAGATTTTCTTCTAAATACATTACTTGAATTTGAAAAGTACTGTACTATAGCAACAAGAAAGAGGAGGGAAGGGTTTGGTAAACTACAAATTGGGTCATCATTCCTCGAATAATCAAGACTTGGCTGAATGTTAATTCCTGTTTTCTGCAACTCAGCATTGATAACAGAAATCTCCATGTATTCTTCCAGTATTTCATTCTTGCTTCTGAATTATGTTCATATCCACAAATCCCAGCCAAGGACCTATTGAATAATTGTCCCCACATGTAACATTTTCCTGGTGATGTTTTCCTTTCTTTGGTTCTATGAAATACAGAAATGTGTTTCTAATTATTAGCAGAACCACCTGCTAACTGCACTGTATCCTCTCAATAATATGACTCACTTAGCGTATAGTTTGCTAGAACTCAGAGGCATCTTTGACACCACCCACGAAAAATTAGTTCCCAAAGTGACCTCACATAGCACAGGCTCACCTATAACCAAAGCGATCATATTTTGTAAGCCAAAAATCAGTATGCATGACTTGACAGCTACAAATGTGTCTAAAACTGGGTTGTCCTAGAAAATCCAGGACGTACAGAGTTCTATGGCATAAGCCACAGAATCACCTACTAAGTGATGCCCTGATGCTTTCATTGTCTTATTTTTGATAACTTAAAGCAACTGGTTCTTGTCTCCATAGTCTTTATGTTATGTGTGGGCTGAGACCCAAGGATACATCACTTTCTGGAGTTGAATGAGTGTGCAAGAGGTGAGAACAGAAACTGAACCATCTCTTCTGGGAAACTTACCCTGGCTTTGCAGGAAAACCAAAAAGAAATTTCATCCTGTATAATAAGCCTTCTAAAAATTGACCCTTTCTGCAGGCTTCACAGGGTAGGCAAATTGAGTAGAGAAAATGGTGTGCCTGGAAGCCTGGGGAAATGTTCATGTATGAGGCTAGATTTCTATTCTATGTTGAATCATACTGTACTCGCTAAGGGTCCCAAGTTTGAGAGCCTACGCTAATTTGCATGGTGTATAGTTTCCAGTCTAGTTACCCTCTCTTTCCTTTTTAATTGTTTGCTCTGTTTTGTTTAAGTTGGAATGTCAGGAAGCAGAAGAAGAGATAAAGCAAAGAGAGGACATGATATGTATTTGATCTTTTTTTTTTAAGTGGAGGTATAATTGACACATAACATTATGTGAGTTTCTGGTGTACAACAGAATGATTCAATATTTATATATATTGTGAAATGACCACCACAACCGTAAGTCTAGTTAACATCCATCACCTACATAGTTACGAAAATTTCTTTTTCTTGTGATGGGAACTTTTAAGATTTCCTCTCTCAGCAACTTTCAAATATGTAATAGGATACGGATTTGATCTTAAAACAAAGAACAGAAGAATTTTCTAGCATGGCGGTGTATAATGGCAAGGAACTGAGCACTACGCTGAAGAAAAGTTCAGCTCAGTAAATTCTCAGAGGTCTTAGGCACCAGTAAGAGAAGAGAAACAGAAAGTAACACCCGAATTCTGTCCTGTGGGACATATTTTGAGGTGGGAGTGAAGAGGGGCCTGTTCCTTTGTGAGAACATAGGAGATGTGACTGACGGCATCCATTCCTGGGAAATGACAGCAGAACATGGAGCCTCACCTTGGCAGTCCTCAGAGTGACAAAGGAGAAGGAGCCTGAGGCAGAGGCCACAGCTGGAGGAGGCAAGGAAGAAGCAAGGAGATGCAAAGCCTTAGGCAAAAGGCTCCAGGTCCCTCCTGTAAGCACTGGTCCTTGCTGTCTAACAGAGGACTCTGTTGGTAATAGAAAGTCCAGAGGGAATCAGTCTGGGAAGGATGCTTTCTCCAACGCGCTCTAAACTAGTTTTCTAAAAGCCAAGAATTTCAACAGTTGTAACAAAGAAAGCTAGGTAAATATGCTAGTGCCCTTTTAGGGTGGCCTTTTCGGGCGTGCGTGGAAAAATACTAGGTGAAGTTGTATTCTCAGGTTCTAATCAAGCTTCCTGCCCTCAGGACCTTCACAAGGTATTTCTTTATCCTGACGAAGTCTAGTCATGTGCATGTGATGCTATATCGGGCTCTTTAAAGAACACAGAGCAGGCAATGTCTAATGTGGGCCGCTGGCCTGCAATGGGAGGACACAGAATCAGAAGGCCTCTTCAAATCTCAGTGTGTCTGTTGATTCGTTGTGTCAGCTCTTGGCCTCTGTAAGACTCCATTCTCTGTTCTGCCAAATGGGCTGAACCCTAATTACCTCGTGAGGTTGTGGTTAGAATCAAGCATGACGACTCCCGTGAATGCTCCCGGCACAGAGCAGAAGTCCATACCCATCAGTGGGATTCAGTGCTCTTGAGTGTGAATCAAGGAATTGGCCCTTATTAGAGAGTGACCGTTTTACAATTCTAATATACTGATAAGTCATAGATAATCAGTAGGCAGTTATGGAAAAGCCCTGCTAAACTTTGTTAGGTCAGAAGATCTGAAGAATTAGACTCGAGGTAGCTTTGGTCCCTTTTCCACTGATGACCTTGATGACAAAAAAGAGACATAGAAAGATAAATCCAAGGGAGAAAGTGTTGAAGACCCTGGGTGATGGAACTGTTCTAAAATTAGGTTTGATGATGGAGCAGAACTTTAGTAAATAAAGAGACTAAAACTAGTGAGTTGTACCCTGTGATGGTTATAGTTTTGAGTGTCAACTTGTGGGTGAAAATATCTATTTATTGAATCAAACACTAGTCTACTGCTGCTGTGAAGGTATTCTGTAAATATGGTTAACACCTACAGTCAGTTGATTTGAAGTAAAGAGGATTACCCTTGATAATGTGAGTGGACCTCACGCAATCAGCTGAAAGGCCTGAAGAGCAAAAACAGGTTTTCAGGAAAAGAAATTCTGCTTTAAGACTGTCACATTGACTTCTGCCTGTTTCCAGGCTACTGGTCTACCCTACAGATTTCAGACTGGCCAGTCCCACAATTACATGAGCCAATTTCTTAAAACAAATTTCTCTCTCTGACATATATGTATATATTCTTTTTCTCTGGAGAACCCTAACACTACACTTAAAACCAACGAATTTCACTGTATGTAAATTATATCTCAATAAATTGTCTTTTAAAATGATATTCTTTAATGATCCCCTTTTTATAAAATTCTAGAAACTGCAAACTCACCTAACAGTGACAGCAAGCAGATCAGAAGATTATAAAGGACATAGGAGAACTTTGGAGGGGGCTGGGTGGATTCACTTGCTTGATTAGCGACGGTTTCATGGGGGTTTGCATATGTCAAAACTTTCAAAGACTATGCTTTCCTTTGTCTTCTTCTTTTTTTTCTTTTAAATTGGGGTATAGTTGTTTTACAATGTTGTGTTAGTTTCTACTGTACACCAGCATTCATTCTGGTGCTGTATAGTTAGTTTCCTTGTGCTATACAGCAGGTTCTCATTAGTTATCTACTTTATACATATTAGTTTATACATGTCAATCCCGATCTCCCAATTCATCCCACCCCCCTTCCCCTACCTTGGTGTCCATACGTTTGTTCTCTATGTCTGCGTCACTATTTCTGCCTTGCAAACAGGTTCCTCTGTACCATTTTTCTAGATTCCACATGTATGTGTTAGCGTACGGTATTTGTTTTTCTCTTTCTGACTTACTTCACTCTGTATGACAGTCTCTAGGTCTATCCACTTCTCTACAAATGACCCAATCTCATTCCTTTTTATGCCTGAGTAGTATTCCATTGTATATATGTACCACATCTTCTTTATCCATTTGTCTGTCAATGGGTATTTAGGTTGCTTCCATGACCTGACTGTTGTAAATAGTGCTGCAATGAACATTGTGGTACATGTCTCTTTTTGAATTATGGTTTTCTCAGGGTATATGCCCAGTAGTGGGATTGCTGGGTCATATGGTAATTCTACTTTTAGTTTTTAAGGAACCTTCATACTGTTCTCTATATCAAGTTACATTCCTACCACCAGTGCAAGAGGGTTCCCATTTCTCCACACCCTCTCCAGCATCTACTGTTTGTAGATTTTTTGATGATGGCCATTCTGACCACTGTGAGGTGATAACTCATTTTAGTTTTGATTTGCATTTCTCTAATAATTAGTGATGTGGAGCAGCTCTTCATGTGCCTCTTGGCCATCTGTATGTCTTCTTTGGAGAAATGTCTCTTTAGGTCTTCTGCCCATTTTTGGATTGGGTTGTTTGTTTTTTTTGATATTGAGCTGCATGAGCTGCTTGTAAATTTTGGAGATTAACCCTTTGTCTGGGATTCATTTGTAAATATTTTCTCCCATTCTGAGAGTTGTCTTTTCATCTTGTTTATGGTTTCCTTTGCTATGCAAAAGCTTTTAAGTTTCATTAAGTTCCATTTGTTTATTTTTGTTTTTATTTCCATTACTCTAGGAGGTGGGTCAAAAAAGATCTTTCTGTGACTTACAGTCAGAGTGTTCTTCCTATGTTTTCCTCTAAGAGTTTTTTAGAAAGACTATGCTTTAAATATGTGCAGTTTACTGTATGTCAATTATGCCTTCGCAAAGTGGTTTTAAAATAGAGACAAAAAGACACAAAGATAAATCCAAGAGAAAAAAAAGTCTAAGGCTTACAGCAGAGGGGGTCTATGTTGCCTCTTTTGTTTAGCTTCATCCTGCCCCCACCTTGGCGGCCTCAGGCTGTACAAAGAACACAGGGGGTGACAAGGAACACCCCACCCCCACCCTCGAGGATTCTAGAAGCATCCCATTCCTCTTCCAATTCAGGTGAAGATGACAGCCAAGATCTGCTCCTTGGAAACATGGTGAGCCCATCCATGGATTGGAGATAAAATACAAAAACTGTAAAAGTTCCGTCTGTTTTGATCGGAAAGAATGTTGACAACATGTCCTGGTGTCCTTGCTTTTGTCCACTAGGGAATAAATTTTTATCTTGGAACCCATGGTTTGTCCAAAAGGAGTGGACAACAGAGCGTCCATTCCCTTCACTACAGCACAAGCACAACTGGTCAGAGGACGCAGAGCTTCCAGAATCAACGGAGATGTAAAACTACAGGGTTGAGGAAACAGAAAGAGCTGTTTCCTTCTCCCTGAAAGGAAGAAGCAACAAGCATTCTGATCAGCACATGGGAGTGGACCAGCCTTCTGCTCTGACAGACCCTTGAGCAAGTGTGCTGGCAGAGGCTGAAGAAGAGCGTCGGGTATATCCCAGGATAGACAAGGCAGGAACGGTGAACACAGTAACCCAGGAAAAGAAATCTGGTCACGATCAGCACAGAGGACCACCTCCCGCCCCCAGCCAACCTTATGTACACTTGCTAATCATTTTGGCGAAGAGGAAGTAGGACTTAATAGGACTTAAGATCAGAAGCTGCAATAAGATATTTATAGCCATTGCCTATGGATCTGCTCAACTGTGTGGTTTTGACCATTCTCAGCTACACCTTTTTTGTCTACATGATGCCTGCAGTTTAACACCACTCAGTGTGTCTTTGTGGATACTACAGAACTATTCCAAGCAAGATTCTGCTACACAGAGTAAGCTGAGCAAGCTCCCAGGACAGCCTGGTGCTCTTTGGGCGGATCCTCGTCAAAGCCCGTTCCTCCGTCAGAGATACCCGGCAACTTGTGTACTACGCTCCTGGAATTCACAAGCCTGGGGATGATCTGAGCCTTCAGCCTAGCTGGGGGTGGTTTAACCTCCAGGCCCAGAGAAGCACGTTGAGTGTATGTGCGTAAAAGGGACAGCAGGGAAAGCAGGAAACAGAGAATGCCAGGGCAATAGGACAGAGAGGCCGCAGAGACACAAAATAAACTGTCAAAAGACTGAGATTCTGCGCTTCCCTGGTGGTGCAGTGGTTGAGAGTCCGCCTGCCGATGCAGGGGACACGGGTTCGTGCCCCGGCCCGGAAGGATCCCACGTGCCGCGGAGCGGGTGGGCCCGTGAGCCATGGCCGCTGAGCCTGCGCGTCCGAAGCCTGTGCTCCGCAGCGGGAGGGGCCGCAACAGTGAGAGGCCCGCGTACCGCAAAAAAAAAAAAAAAAAGACTGAGATTCATGTTCAAGTTACTTTGTTCATGAGCATTTTAAAAAATATTTTAACTTTTTATAAGAAGCATGAATTTCATACATATAATGTATATAATTTTCAGCTCTTCCCCCCTTTAATGTGATAAAATATAGATAACATAAATGTTACCATTTTAACCATTTTTAAATGTACGATTCACTGGCATTAAGTATATTCACAGTATCGTGCAACCATCACCGCTCTCCATTTCCGGAACTTTGTCATCATTTCAAACAGAAACTCTATATTCATTAAGCAAAAATTTCCCAGTTCTTGAGCATTTTGATGGTAGAAAAATTACGTGGTTACTCTGAGCACATTTTATCAACTGTAAAATGGGCCCAAACAGCTAGCTCTTGGGCTTGTTGAAAGGATTTAAATGAGATGAGATGAAAATACATGTGAAAGTGATTTATAAACTGGAAGGCAAGTACCAATGTGCTGGGGACGCACAGGTGAAATGACGCTCCACATTTCCCAGAAGACCTCACTATCCACGAAGGGGCAGGTTTATAGACACACAGCTCCAGAATGGTCTATCAGGTAGGAGAGCATGAACCATGCATGGGCTGTGGGAACTGGCCGGGAAGGTCCAGCTCTGTCTAAGGAAAGGTATCACAGTGAGAACTGCTCCTGTTTTTGAGACTCACAGGCCTGTTTGAATTCATTAAAAGGCAATAGGTTTCAGATATTTTTAAGTTTTCACTTTAAGGAATCAGTACAAGGTTCTATATCTAGTGTCTAATACTCCCACCAAGCCTGAAATCGACTATTGCATCCCACATTTTAGAAGTGACTTAACTGAGGCTGAGAAAAGTTAGGGACCCTCGCCAGAAGTCTGACAGCCAGGCAGAGCCAGAATCCAACCCTGCCTCTAATTCCCCTGATTTCCCATCTGAATTTTAAGATAATATAAGCAAGATGTCATTTTTTTTGAATTTAAAAATCTTTTAAAATAAGATTATTGTTTCCCTGTACAAGATTCAAGCTGGGCCTTGGAAACAAAGAAGGAATTGGGAGAACTTGGAAAGGTTGGGGAAGGACATGGCCAAAATGGACAAAAGCTTGGGAGAGAAACAAGAAAACTTTTCCTGACAGGGAAAAAAATTAAAGAATTTGTTCACGAGATGGTAAGTTCTAATGAGACCAGGAACTGTATCTTATAACTTCACTCAGTGGCCTCCTCCTGTCCCGCTGAGGTTCCCAGTTGGGAACGTAGTATTTTCTGGTTGATCTATTGATCATTTCAGTCTGAAAAAGGACAAGCCAAGGGGGTGGAATTCATTACAACCACCAAGAACCATGTGTAAAAGAATCAGAGGGGAGTAGTAATGAAAAGAGGGTTTATGCTCCATGACAGCAGAACAAGAAAGTTCTAGAATGCTTTTGAAAAATAACTATCTTTTTCCATCTGAAATAGGTGTGAGACACTTGAACACACCAGCCAAAGATGTAAAACTTCTTGCTTTGCAGACCTCGAAAAGATGTTCAATTGCCCGAGTTTTGAATGAATGTAGTCGTGGGGTGACCTCTCCATGTGACTCACAGTCTGAATAAAGAAGGATGCCCCTGACTTCTGCCATAAGAAAAGGCTAATTCCAACATGACTTTGCAGGCTAACATGGCTTCTTCACCCATGGTCTTGCCAGCACCCAGAGAATGGCAGCAACATTGGCTCAGCCTCCAGGAAGATCGGTAAGAGATTTTTCAATATCTTTCGAGGCTTTGCAGGAGAGCAAATGTCAAGCCTATAATAGATGCTTTCTGACCCTCCTCATGCTGCATCTGGCTCTCCTAAGTATTGGTCCTATTACGTTTTTAAGAATACCTCTGAAGTAATTTGTGTGCTGAACTGTCTACAGGATAAAAAAAAAAACCCACCTGAATAAATTCTACTTGTTCCTATCAGTCAGAGACCAAGAACTGCAGCAGCAGTTTCCTTGAAGCTAATTTTCAGCATTAGGGTTTATCAGAACCTAAATTCCATTCTAATAAACGATGAAACAGCAGCCACTCTTTCAGCCACTTATTTGGGCAACCAGGGATTTGGCAGACGAGTTATAAATTTCCATTGGTGACAACACACAGCTGTTGAGGTGCAAAGATCTGAGACTCTAATCAGACCAGGTTATATAAGTAGCACTGTCTCATTATCTCTGCTTGGGGGATAGGGTTCCCCGGGCAGCTGGAGCTATACGGGGTGTCGACAGAATAGCTAATGGGAAGTTGACACAGAGATATCAACTTAAACGAGAGGAAGTGTGTAACCTATGCCCCTTTCCAACCTTGAAGAAGAACACAGAGTGTTCACAACTCTTCCTGCATAAGGCTGTGACCATATCAAATATCACCTCTTTTCTGTATTTACGAGAAATGACATCCAGCACCTCCTGTTGGCATACATTCATCCTTCTCTACATCCCGCCGCCCCTACTGCAGGAACTTCATATTTTTCCCAACATTTGGAGGAAAGTTGTGATGTCCATTAAGCAAGAAATGCTCAGAGTGGGAAATTGTCTTGAGCGCCTAGCACAGTCAGTAGGTGGTGACTCTTCACTCTTAATATACTACAGTGAGCAGTGCCCTTTTAAATTCTGAGTTGCAGAACAGGGGATGGTATCTGAGACCTAATGAAAGTAACAATGATCACTGGCTAAAGTACATAACGATTAGCAATTTACAAAATATTTTCACATCCATTATCTACTTAGACTTTCCATTCGAGATTGGCTGGAAGAGGTGCTTATTACTCACCCTTTAAAGATGACGTTTTGGGGGGGCTCTATAGAGTAAACAAATAATACTCCTGTTCTTGCCCAAGTTCAGAACCTAGGGGAGCCAGGCAAGTGAAGAGGAAAACGTCAGCTTTGTTACTGATAGAAGGTATCTGGCAGCGTGACTGAGACACGCGATGAGTCTGTTAATATTCCCACAGGCACACACAACGCACGTCAGGATAGACCTTGAGGCAGCCCATTCAAGCACAGGTTTGAGTCTTCACAGCAGACTCACTTACTAAGAATCCGGGGTGAGGGGGAACAGCACGCATCTCTCGTGCTTACTGGCTTTTGGAAGACGTGCCCCATCCCACTGAGAAGCATCTACAGACAGCTGCCACTTAGTGATCAGGGAACTCCCTCCTCTTCTGGGGGACAAGGGGTCAGGAGAGCCAGTAGTGTTACCCATGGAAACATCAGGAGAGGAGGGGAAGCGATTTCTCCTAATGCACCCCACTCCTTTGTTCTCCTAGCGCACTGGGTGTAACCATCAACATGACGGTCATCCCAGGGGAGTCTGTTTTCCCTGAGGGAACTTTTTCTCTTAGCAATGCTGCTCCCGCTTGGGGAGGCCAGCCCCCCAACCTCAGCCACAGCGCCTTCAGCGAATCCTTCTGGGATCGCACATGGACAGTTTAGAATTTGCCCTCCGAAGACTGAATGGATGCAAAGAATACATTAATTTAACTAAGTACAAATTCACTCTGTTTTCCTCCCCCGGCCCCAGACCAAAACTGTTCAGCCACATTCTCTAATATAATGCTTTTCAGAGGTTTGACAATAGGGTTAAATAACAATATAAAGATAGTCAATTATATAAACAAGCAACACAGAGGGGACTGAGTTTGAATATAAACTCCCTCCCATTCGGAAATTCCAAGGAAGATACTGAAATCCAAAAATTAAATAATCCTCGTCTAAGGCAAGTCCAAAGAAGTTTCAGTCCAAAAGAATTAAAGTCCAAAATTAAATTTCCTCAACTTGTGGAGTTAAAAGTCCAAGAAATTAAATTCAAATTTTTAGTTTTTCCTGTGATTTGATATGCAAAGAAATTCGTGTCCAGATTTCATTTTCCAATTTCCAGTCCTGCCCAGTCTCAACCAGAGGGTCTTGGCCTTTAGCAGCTGCAGACCAGGCTGCCTTCCATGGGAATGGGTGTGGCTCCTTCATATCCTCTCAGGAGCCCCATGTTCAAGGAGTTAACAGAACACATAAGATGGAACCACAAGAAATCTCCAGTCACCAGAGAACTTATCTGAGCACAATTATCTAGTGTTTAGTGTTACCAGAGGCCCAGTAATATTTGGGGGAAAGGAGAAAATCTGTGGGTTAAGCCACAATTTGGGTCCTGAAATCTAAAATCATGGTCAGTGCTTATGTGCTTAAAGAAACTCAGAACCAAATAGGGGTGAATTTTGGAATGTGTGAACAAGCCATGTGAATCCAGCTAGATTTTGAATTCCTCCACGGTTCCCTCCCTCAGTGCCAAAAGAGATCAAAGCAACACAAAGTCATCTGGAACCTCTGATCTAGCCCTGCTTTACCTATGCCTAGCACAAGACCCCTTCGGGCTCTGCAGATCATGCGCTGTCTACATGATTTAAACTTTTCGCCTGCAGACTTGACTGTGAGCCACAGTCAAAGCTGCAAGCACAGTGCTGCCTGCCAGTGCCTGATACTTGTCAATGCCCTGCTGCAGCCGCCACACGTGAAACTGGGCTTCACTAAGACCCCAGCAGCCTGCTCGTGCAAGCCTGGCAGCTAGAGTCTGCTAAAGTCCACTTTTACTTAAAACGGTATAAAAATATCCATTTTCCCATAGACAAAGCCGCCAGGAGTGGGCTGACCACATCAATTTATTGTTTAAACTAGGACAGTTTTGAGAGTGAGAAGCAAGAGATGAATAAATACTATGAGAAAAAAGCATTAACTGTCCCGGGCAAATTGTGATGCATGGTTACTTGAGCCATGAGGTCCAATGTCACGCAAGGTGGAAAGCCCTATTTCTCCAGGGAAGCCCCTCCATGTAGGAACGTGAGGAGGGGGGAATAGTAGTCTCCCCCAAAGGAAACTAAGGCTCAGAGAGTTAAGGGATTTGCTTGGAGTTAACATGCTTAGAAGTGACACAACCAGAAATGCATCCAGGTCTTCTGGATGCAAAGTCATGGTTCTTCCAATATATCCCAATGCCTCATACCCCTTTGGTTCTGCCAACTTCCTGCCAGTCACATCTCTCTTGCAATTTGCAAACGTCTCCTCCCCTATTAATGATTTTTTTTCTAGTACATGGGTAATAATGTTCACTGTAGAAAATTTGGAAGTAGTTGGAAAGCATAAAGAAAAAAACCCCATTGTCATTTTGCCGTTGAGAAATAAGCCCTGTTATAATTTTCTCCAAATTTGTTTTCTCTTTGTGTGTGTATTGTGTGCATGTGTAATATTTTTGAGGTATTCCCAGTTTTTCTGTTCTTTCTTCCCACTATACTTCCCTTTTCCTTCTCTCTCTACTTCAAGCAGATAGAAGGCAACGGGCTTATTGCCTCAGGGGAGAAACGAGACAGGGCAAAACACAGAAAATAAGGACAATCTGGTTTCCAAAAGCCCAAGCCCATCAAGGATAGTACTCTAGTCACCTCTGAGGCAAGTAACAATTTTTCTCTCCTATCCAATATTTATACTTCATATTCTTTTTGTTGACATACTGTTGACTAAGAGTTCCAGAAAATATTAAAAAGTCGTGATGATAGCAAGCTCACATGTCTAGGTCTGACTTTAATATCCAGGTTTCCTCATTAAATATGATATTGGCCAATTTGACATAAATATTCTTTATCTGGTTAAGGAAGTCTTCTATTCTTTGTTGCTAAGAAGTTTCTTTTTACATTTTGTTTTAATAAAAATCAAGAATGATATTGAAAATTATCAAACGTATTTTGGGCATCTAGTAAGATAATCATGTGACTCTTTTGATTTATAAAGATGATGAATTATATCAATAGATCTCCTATCATTAAACCATTTTTGCCTTCTACATTCTGCTGTGTTCTTCATTTAAATAAGCAGCTGGATTTGATTTGTAGTCAAGTCAAAAGTAAGACTGGTTTATATATTTTTTTGTATTTATATTTTTAGCAGTACCAAGCTTGTGCTCTTGAGTAATATGTAGAATCATAAAATAAACTGGAATACTTTCATTATTTTTTAGCTTACATAAGAGGAGAGAATTATTTTTCTTGAAAAAAAATTAAAAATTGCCTCATAAAAACTTCTGGGCTTGGAGCTTTTGTTGGAGATAATTCTCTGACAGCTTTTTCTCTGTTATTCATAATTACTGATTAATTAAGGATTTTTATTTCATCTTGTGTCAGTTTTATTACTTTAAATTTTTCTACATGAATGACCATTATATTAAGAATTTCAAATTGATTAGCATAGAATTATGCATAATTCCTACTTTTTTGTGGCCTATTTTTTGGGGGGGTTAAACTTTTAGTAATTTGGTACTTTATTATTTTTCAAAGAACCAATTCTTGCGTTTATTACTAATTCTCCATTAAACTTTCAAAGTTTACTTTTATCATTTTTTTTCTTATCTTTCCTTTGGGGGAATAGTGTGGCGATATGTTTTTTTTTTTAACTTCAGTGAAGTTTATTTACCTTTTTATTTATTAGAAATACGATTTAATGTTATTTAAATTCTCTCTGAATACAGATTTGACTCCAACCCACTGTTTTTAAATTGTCATTTTTCTCATCTGTGGAATCATAATAACTATTGTCTTCATTTGCTGAACCTACTTCTCCCAGTTTTAGCAGCAGCCTAGGTGAGGCACCATTAGCTCCCGCTGTGAGAGGTCCTGGAACAACCGTGGTTGGACTTTCCTGAGATTCCTTTGCCCATATTGCCATTCAATTCTTTGTGTTACATCAGGATCCTTTCAGTACATCTTTCTATTTTGCTTAATGTGATCAATTTTGTTTTTTGGTTTTTTGCTTAACCATGGAGCTAACAATATTCTTAATTTTGGTTTTGCATTTTTGACCCAAGTATTATTTCATGTGTACTTTTCTAATTTCTAAGCCATGGGGATTTTTACTACATAACCTAGTCATTAATTTCTTATTTATTTATTTTAAATTGAAATATAATTGACATACAATATTATGCTAGTTTCAGGTGTACTACATAGTGATCTGACATTTGTATACATTATGAAATGATCACCACAGTAAGTCCAGTAACCATCTGTCCCCATACAAAGTTATTAAAATATTATTAACCATATTTCATATGCTATACATCACTGTGGCTTATTTATTTTATAACTGGAGGTTTGTACCTCTTAATCCCCTTCACTTATTTTGCTCCCCTTCCCCTCTGGCAATCACCCATCTGTTCTCTGTATCTATGAGTCTGTGTCTGTTTGCTTTGTTTGTTCATTTGTTTTTTTTTTTAGGTTCCGCATATAAGTGAGATCATATGGTATATGTCTCTCTGTCTGATTTATTTCACTTAGCATAATACCCTCTAGATCCACCCATCTTGGGATTGCTTGATCACATGGTAATTCTTTTAGTTTTTTTAAGAAACCTCCATACTGTTCTCCACAGTGACTGCACCAATTTACATTCCCACCGACAGTGTATGAGGGTGCCCTTTTATTCTACTTCCTCACCAACAATTTGCTATTTGTGTTCTTTTTGATAATACCCATTCTTACCAATATGAGATGACATCTCATTGTGGTTTTGATTTGCATTTCCCTGATGATTAGTGATGTTAAACATCTTTTCATGTGCTTGCTGGCCATCTGTATGTCCTCTTTGGAAAAATGTCTGTTCAGTGCTTCTGCCCATTTTTTAATTGGGTTTTATGGTTTTTTGATGTTAAGTTGTATGAGCTGTTTATATATATTGGGTATTAATCCCTTAACGGTCATAACATTTGCAAATATTTTCTCCCATTCAGTAGGCTGTCTTTTCATTTTGTTGATGGCTTCCTTTACTGTGCAAAGCTTTTAAGTTTAATTAGGTCCCTTGTTTATTTTTGCTTTTATTTCCTTTGCTTTAGGAGACAGATCCAAAAAAATATTAAGGGAAAATCTAGAGTAGCCTTTACTCCAGAGGTAATTTTGTCCTCCCATTAAGACATGACCTTTCTGGGGTCTTCTGAATGCCTAAGTGTTCAATGATGTCTCTCCACTTTGGCTGGCTGGAACTTGGACATCTCTCAGTTCTTGGGGAACTCTGACAATCGTTCAGCTTTACAGTTCCCATCAGTAGATTTTGTATGGCCTCATGGAATTGCGTCCTATATATGTATGGCTTACTATTCAGTATCAGACTCTAGGAGGCTCTTATGCAGACTTCTGGACATCTCTTTCTTTCTTTTCTCTCTCTCTCTCTCTCTCTCTCCACCCCCCCCCTTCCTATTGCTTCTTTGTCTTCAGTAGTTTGCCCCACAAACTTCAGTCTGTTTCCTCAACTCAGCCAGATGGCCATGCCCTGCTTGGGTTCCTCCTCCCTGTGCTGAGGTCCAGAAAGTGCCTCCAGGCAGGAAGCCACAGCAACTGTAGGGTTCACTATTTTTCTTTTCTTTCTCTCACTGTCACAGTTCTTCTCTGCTTGCTTCTAATGTTTGAAAGGAGTTATTTCATATATTGTGTCCAGTTTTCTTGTTTAAGGAGGAGGGATTAACCTGGTATTAGTTATCCATCGGGACTGAAACTTTTTAGAACTTTTAATTTTCAATCTGCAATTATATATATACATTTTTTCTTGTTATTTAAAAAATTTCAGCCTAACATTTTAGTCGGTTTCTTTTTCCTCTAATATATTGCTTCATTGACTCCAAGTTTTCATGAAGTTTTAAGATTATAATGAAGATGTATAAAATTTGTTTTTATTTCTTTTGAAAAACCTTTTTTCAAAACCATATGCTGTTTCTCTGACTCTTGGGCTCTCCACTCTTTATCTATACATTCACAGAAGATCCATGTGGTCATTTTCTATTTACTTATTCATGAGCAGGAAGGGATCCTTCCCAGTCTGTGTCTGCTGGGTAGAAGTGTGCATAGAGCATCTTTACTAATCTTCAGTATCCGTCTGGATGCTATTATTGTTCCTTTCCAGGTATTCATCTGGAATACCATTTCACGGTATTTTGCCATCTTTTGCTTAGTGTCAGTCTATTGGTCTGAGAGCAGATGTCTTGGTTACCATACATGAGAAGAATAGTTTTCCCTGCATAATCTAACATATTTGTAGTTCTTACCTTGTATGAAACAATGCATAAAACACTGCAAGCCTCACATTACATTTCTTCTATGGGTTAAAGTTCAGTCTGTCTTTATTTTATTGAATTATTTTTAAGTTCATATGTGGTTTTTTTTTTTTTCTTGAAGAGGTAGTATCTTAACATGGTTTAAAATTCAAGATAGTCAAAAGGTACAGTGAAAAATTTCCCTCAGACAACTGTCTCATAGTCACCCAATTTCCTTCTTTGGAGGATACCAATATTACTAATTTCTTGTGTATTTTCCCAGAGGTAGGCTATTTATCTATCTGTAATTTCTCTTTTTCTCTCTCTTTCTATATATTATATATATATAATCACACATATATATATATATATATAATCCCCCGCCAAAATTTTCTACAAACAGTAACACATGCTACACAATGTTTTGGACCTTGTGGGTTTTTAAAAAATATATAATTATACAGTGTGAAGATTACCATAACACACAAAGAGAAGCTTATTTTTAATCACTGTATCATATTCCATTTTTTAATGCAAATATTTTATTTGACCATTTCCCTATTCTTGACGTTGACATTTTTATTTTTTGCTATTATTAATAATGTAATTAATATTTAATAAATTTGTTGTTTTGCACATATGTGAGAATATTTGTAGTATGTCTGAAGGATAAATTCCCAGAAGTGGGTGAATGAACATATGCTTTTGTAATTGCCAGATTACCTCCTATAGAGAGAAAGCCCGATTGCTCTAGTTTGCCAAGGGCATTGCCTCAATGTAGTTATTAGTAATAATACCTCTTGCTCTTAAGTATTGGGTTTAGATGATAAATGACACGGTTCCCCCATCTGTAGAGGTTGTGTCAATTTATACTCTCACCCCAAGCCTGGCTTTTAGTACCTGCTTCTATGTTGACATCGCTCACATCTGTATTTTCTCTTTTGAGGTTCAGAGAGATGCCAACTTGGATATTTCACAGAAAGCTCAATTCACCATGTCGAAAATAAACTTTTGAATCCCCCCCAAAAACTATCCTCCAATCCAAGTTTTTCACATCAGCAAATGGCAATACATGCACTCATCTGTTCAAGCCAGAAAGCTGGGCTCCATACTTGATGCTCCCATTTTCTTCATTAGCTGAATAACCATAAGCAAGTCACTAGCCTCAATTTCCTCACTAGCAAAGCTAGGATCACATTACCTGCCTCATAGTGGCGCTGTGGTGATTAAATGAGGTACCTTAGGGGAAAGGGAGAGGCCACAACAGTGAGAGGCCCGCGTACTGCAAAAACAAAACAAAACAAAACTACAAGTGACGTTTTGGGCTTCCCTGGTGGCACAGTGGTTGAGAATCTGCCTGCTAATGCAGGGGACACGGGTTCGAGCCCTGGTCTGGGAAGATCCCACATGCCGCGGAGCAACTGGGCCCGTGAGCCACAACTACTGAGCCTGCACGTCTGGAGCCTGTGCTCCGCAACAAGAGAGGCTGCAATAGTGAGAGTCCCGCGCACCACGATGAAGAGTGGCCCCTGCTTGCCACAACTAGGGAAAGCCCTCGCACAGAAACGAAGACCCAACACAGCAAAAATAAATTAATTAATTGACTCCTACCCCCAACATCTTCTTAAAAAAAAAAAAAAAAAAGAAGTGACGTCTCGGGGAAGGAACCCACAAACCTCCTTTGTCTTCCCTAAGGACTTGACCTATAGACAACAAGCAGGCTGCCTATTGCCCACTGTACTCTCTTAGTTTCTGTTCACGACTTATTCCCCAAACTATGGAAACGGGAAATGTGTGGACGATGCGAACCAGAAGGGCTGCCGCCGCTGATGCAGAATCCCCACCAAGCCTCCTGCCCTCACCATGGCAATAAGCTACTTCCTCCCTCCTCTCCCTCACCTCCACCAGGTGAAAGGGAGCCCTGAGCCGGCAGCTTAACATGACTGAGAACAGGCATCTTTGGCCAGCCCTTCAGGATGGAGCCAGCCCTTCAGGATGGGCAGCGCTGAATGACTAAAGAGGGAGAACTGGCAGGGGTCAAAGGTCTTGCTGGCTCTTCCTGCTGTTCTCTTCACGTTCCACTGAGATCCAGCTAGATTCTGGGGCACTGTCCTCATGACCCCTGTGGCTCGAGTCTACTCACTTGTAAAAGAGGGAGAATGAATTGCCCTCTGATTTCCCTCTTCTGCCAGGTGGGATGCCCAAGAGAAAAGGGGCACTCTGAGTTCTCAGAGTAGCCCCATTCTACATGGATGACTAATTAAGATGGAGGTATGTACCTCTCCAGAAGTTAAAACGTATGTTCCGACCAAAGTTTTTATTCCAGGGAATTTATTTTTGAGAAAAGTCCGACAGAGGCTTAATAATCAAATGACAGTTAAGAATTTAACAGATCACTTCTGTTGTAAAGAATAAAATTACGTGAAAATCCAGGCCGTCTTGGAAAACATACACCATATGGTCACCATAGGTATAGGTGACGAGCTACCCAAGAAAGCATGTTATAGGCTTGCCAATTTGCCACCTAATTTTAATCAAACACTTGGGTGAGTTGAAGAGGAAAGCCTTTCCTGTGTAACGGTCATAATAAAAACAAGCAATACCTTGGGTAGCCCTCTGAAAATTTCAAAGTGCTTTTGCATAAATTATTTCATTTGATCCAATCCATATGTGTAAGAATGGTTGCACATACCAAGGCAGAAATGTCAGGACCCATAAAGTTCAAATTCTCTCCTACACAACTTGCTGGCCCAGACAGGCCCTGTTTTTCTCATGTGCGTGTTCTCAGTAAACAGAGGAGGGTGACCCAGGGCCATGGGGGTGGGGGTGGGTGAAAGATCAGGGGGACAATCCCCCTCACACCGTCTGGGGAACTTCTCCAGTTTCAGGTCACCAGGCTGGTTTCCCAGGATCGAGCATCGGCTGCTCTCTCCTTGCTTCACCCGTTGCCTCAGCTCTCTAGAAAGCTGTGGTCAGGCCAACGGCCAGGACGCCATGAAGTTGTATAGGGACGTGGTGTTATTTCTTGGAGGTTGAAACTAAACCAGGAGAGCATCCAGGGGCCAGCCTGGATCAGGTAGGGAAGCAGAAATAAAGCACAGAAATAAATAACAGGACTAGTGGGAGCCATTGAGGGAGAGGACCAGAGTCACCACTAGAAAGACACAATGGGCTTCAGGCTTGGGAGGCGGGAGCACGGCTGCTTTATACAGAAAATAGGTGAGAAATTTGAAGGGTGAGGGGAAATAATTTGGGAGTGAGTTTGGACCAAGTTTAGGGAACTGAGGGAGCCATTCTAATGTGTCCTAGCTGAGTAGGGCATGACGGGCTGGCATGCTTATAAGCATAGGGCTTGGGGGGTGGTGGATACAACACAGTCCAAACCTGGTTAGGTGTACAATTTTTAGATGGTGCAATTTGGAGGTCTATCCCCCAGGTTAATAGATTTAGGCATTATCAGGGTTGGAAAGACCTTACAGACATCTTATCTCCTCCTCTCCAGGGCTGCAAACACCCTGTCCATGTCTGTACTATCTAAATGTATATCTCTAAGCAAGACTTCTCTCCTGAATGCCAGACCTATGTGTTGACATGACAGGATGGCTTGAAGTCTCCAAGGCAATTCAGATTTACATGCCAAAAAGGAATTCTTAGCTCTGCCACTCTCACCTGGTCCTGCTTTCTTTTTTTTTTTTTTTAATTTCAGTAATTGTAATTTCTAGAAGCTGAAAGTCATCTTTGATGCCTCTCTTTCTCTGCCTTCAGAAAATTACTCATCATCAAGCCATGTCAATGTTACCTCAATACACGTCTGGAGCCTGTCTTCCTCTTTTCAGTTTCCCTTCCAGTCACCAAAACAAACCACTGTCATCCCTCCCATCTGTCTATTCCTATGAACTCTTGAGAACATTGCTGCTTCTACTCTGACTCCTTCCTATCTATCTCCCATAGATCAGCTTGGGTGAGTTTTTTCAAGTGTAAATAAGATCATATCTCTTTCCCTCTTAAAACCTTCAGTGGCTTCCCATTGCATTTAGGATCAAATCCAAAATCCTTAACGTTGCTTACAAAGCATTGGAAATCTGTTAGTTTCCCCCATCTCCAGCTTCATCTTGTGTCATTTTCTCCTTCACTCCACAAGCTCCGCCTTGACAGGCTTACTTATGATTCTCAAATACCACAAGCTTTTTCTACCTCAGGGCCTTTGCACACATGATTTCCTCCAGTGCCTTAAAAACAATGTTCCCGCTCATCACCTGGTGAACTCCAACTTATACTTCATCAGCAAAATTGCCGCTTCCTCAGAGAAGCCTTCACTAAACCTCACAATCTAAATTATACCCCTATATCAATTAGGGTTCTTTGGTGCAAGCACAGAAACCAACAGGTTAATCTAGGAAGAAAGGAAACTAATTGCAACATGAGGTCATGCAGAGATTCAAAGGGAAAGCTGAAAAAATGGCTCCGGAAGGACAGGGACCAGGGATCCAGGGCTCCAAGTGACAAGAACTGATAGTGGGTCTATCAGTTTATGGTGCTTTCATGGCAGGGAATCAGATCCTATCTTTCCTTGTCTGTGTGTCCCTTGCATGTGATGGACACATGGATGAGTTTACGGTCCAGGGAGAGAATCTGACTGGCATACCACGTGCACAAGCCTGCTAGGGATGGGGTGTGGCGACAGGGAAACTTGACTGACAGCTCCACAAAAACTACACACAGTGAAGGAGAGTAATTCCCTTATTCAGCAATAAGGGCACTCTTATCAGAAGGAGGAGGAATGGATACTGAACGCAGAATCAGTGACTGCTCCCATTACATGTCCCCATTGCTCTACATGCTTTTCCTTTATAACGCTAGTCACCATTTGTAATTATCAACTGCAGCAGACACTGGGTAAGGGCTCGTTTCTTCCTTGGATGATGTAGGAAAAATAATGCTACCCTGCCAGGCCTGTTCTCTAAAATCTCCCACAAGATCCTCAACTCTCTTTTCTGTCCACACAGCTGGGAACTGAGACATCCGGAATGAGGGGGCCACACCACAGAAGAGACTGGACCCCTGAGTAACCCGTTGGAAAGAGCTGACCAGGATGTGAACAAGAAATACAATATTACTGTATTAAAGTCTCTGAGACTTTGGGGATTGTTTGTTATAGCAGCTAACAAGCATTACCCTGACCATTACAGATTTATTTTAGTGTTCATTGCTTACCATCTGTCTCCTCTATGAGATTATAAACTTCACAAAGTCATGGATGAGGTCTGTAACTTCGCATTTAACATAATAATATTCAATAAATATGTGTTGTATAAGTGAATTATTTTTTTTTATCCAAACCTTTCTCTCTCTAATTATTTTGTAGAAAGAAAATGAGGCTCTGAGAGGTAAAAAGACTTGAACCACATTATCTCTGCCTACATGACGGGCTAACCACTGGGCAGTGGGTTCATGGGTAAGTCTTAGGTCATTTCTTCAAGTTGCTGTCACAAAACTCCCTAGAACTTGTTTCAGCACATCATGGACACATTAGAAATGTGATTGAAATCTAACAGCAGGTTACCTGTGACACTGAAATTGCTTCAGTCATTTCTTTGTCCTTAAAATGCCATATAATTGCTAATGTAATTAGTAATGTATACAGAGGGGGCTGGTGCAATTACTGAGTCCCGAGATCAAGTAATTAATGTTCTGTCAACAAAACAGCAACTGTTTCATTAACAACCGCTTGGATTTGGAAACAAGCATAATCAGATGCAGAAAGATCAACCTAAACATTATCAACGCAGCTGACTTTTTAGTCACTGAAATGTCAGCCCCACAACAGTAAGCACAATGGAACTTTCAGACCATCTTTCTCCAGTTCGAACAAATATACAGTTGGATCGATAGATGGATGGATGGCTAGAGACAGACGATAATGATAGATAGAGAAAGAGATACTAAATTGACAAAACCAAATTGCCTCGTTTTTTTCATCCTCAAGAGCAATCAGAGATTCATGCTTAAATACCACAGGAAACTGAATTCTGAAAGTCAGGAAGGATACGTGGATTTTAACTTGGGCTATGCCTCTATGTTTTCCCAGGGCACCCTTATAGAAAGCATTTAATCTGACTGGAAGGCAATTTTCTCATCTTGAAACATGGAGTAACTCTCTGAACTTCTGCACTGCAACGTGAAAAGTGAGGGCAAGATGTGAATACCTAAGGAAAGGTCCGTTTGAGTGCATTAGCTTGTGCTCGATGATCAACAGTGCCCCCCGCCCCCGCAAATCTCCATGGTTTCCAAAAGCAAACCTATATCCTTGCCTGTGGGTTGGTGGGTCAGCACATCAACAGCCCCGCTCCAGGCTGGGTTCAGGGCTGTCTCATGTCTTTCTATTTTAGGACCCAGTATGAAGGAACAGTAGGAAGCTGGAGCGTGTCCTTCTTATGGTAAAGGAGAGGCACACAGGACCCAGACCACAATAGCACACCTCTGTTCAGATGTGGAATTTTTGTATCTGGTCATATTTCCCTGGACAAACAAATCGTATGTCTAAGCCCACCAATGGTGTGAGGACATCTACTTCTTTCATGAGAAATGGAAGAGGAGAGGGAATATTTGTTCAACAATAACATCCAATGAGAAATCATTTTCCATTTCTCAGTTTGTATCATAAGTCATGAGTTCCCTGTTTTCGGGGAAAAGTGACCAACTGACCGTATCTGAGCAGAGGGGTGCTATTATGCTACTCATTTAAAAAACATTAAAAAAAATTCCACCACAATTGTCTGGACAAGATGGGATGGTATTTGGAACAACAGACAGAGCACTAAGCTAGGAGTCAACGGACCTCTGTCCTATTTCAGTTTTACTATTAGCTAATTATGATTTTCGGCAAATCACTTCGTAACTCTGGGCCTCGGTTTCTTCACTAGTAAAGTAAGAGGTCTTGACAAGGTGATGTTTAAAGTGCCTATGATCTCTAAAATCCTAATCTCTGGTGTCTTACCTTTTAGGGTAGATACCTGGCACTATTTGAGGTATAAAGCAACAGTCAACTAATACTTGTTTATTAGAGAACAGCTCAATGTAAAGGATGCAGATGTAAAAGGGAGCCTGCTCTGCTGGAGAAATGTATATGTTACCAGCTGTCGCCACACCTACCCCGGCATCAGTTGGGAGAATCATAGTCTCATTAACTGTCATATAAGTAAAGCCCGAGCCTCTCAAGATAGAGTTGCCCATGCAGAAAGTAGCTCACAGTGTATCAATCCAGAGCATCTGCCCTGGAGGCTTCTAACTCTGGACTCATTACTTGAAACTTCCTTTTCTCCTTCCATGGAATCATAACATGTAGATCAGAAGTTACAGAGACGTCTCAAGTGAGCTCAGTTTCAGAGTTCACTGAAGGACAGCAGTGAACTGGAGGACAGCAATGCTTTGGAGGACAGCATCCAAAGAAGATGTGGTCTGGAAGCACAGTCTATCTAAAATAAAACATCAAGTTGCTGTCTGTTAGCATCTAAATACATCACATATAAACACGTGGATGAATTTTTTGCTAAATTTTGAGGGTATGTGTAGGATGGTCTGGTTTGAAATCTAAGCCATGTAAAGTTTGTGACATTTACTTTGTGTGTGGGGGGGCCTTTGGAGGCACCTCAAAGGGAGGGACAGCTGTCCTCCAGAGCATCTGAAACTGAGTTCACTTGAGATGTCTCTGTAACTTCTGATCTACATGTTATGATTCCATGGAAAGAGAAAAGGAAGTTTCAAGTAATGAGTCCCGAGTTAGAAGCCTGCAAGGCAGATGCTCTGGATTGATACATTGTGAGCTACTTTCTGCATGGGCAACTCTATTTTGTGAGGCCCAGGTTTTGTTTATATGACAGTTAATGAGACTCTATGATTCTCCCAACTGATGCTGAGGTAGGTGGCGCAATGGAGGGCATGCCATTGCATGGGAAGCTGGAGAACAAATGTTGTCTGCAAACTTAATAATAAAGCAATCTCCTTCTCCGAAATAAAGAAATTAAAGTCCAGGGTTAACGCCTGAAAACATTTTGAAACATTCTTCACAACTACTTCAGAAAGCTGTAGCTCCATTACAGCAAGCTGCAAGTCCTTGGGAATCATGCACCCCTGTTTCAAATTTTCCTGTCAAAGAACTCCAACATGACTGGGGTGTTGAGAGTATGGTCTGAACACCTGTCACCATACATGCTTTTTTTGCAGGTATGATTTTAATCTTTACATATTTAAGCAAAATTTGCATTCATTTTTTTAAAGTATTAAAATCCGCCCCCCAAACCACTTTGAATAAAATTGAGGCAACATAAGTGCTCTGCTTCTCATGTCTTTATCATGTCCTAGCCTCACACACAATTTCATTGTGACTTGTAGTTTGACAAATCAGAATTTTTTTCAGAATTAACTTTTGATTGGTATATTGAGGTTTCTTGTACTTATTCTATAAAAGAATTTTGGGAGGTGTAAAATGAGACAACTGACGTAAGCAAAGCACCTGGCATTCTGAGGTGTAGCTGCTGTCATCCACACCGTCCCACTTTCCCACCTCCACGTCCGCTGCTAGCCCTGCTACCCATCACAGTGTTGGATTTCAAAGCTGGACAGCAGCTTTGTGCTCTCCAGTGTGGCTTGCATTTCTGTATCTGGTGGAAGGTACCAGGATTGCTCCCCGGGAAAGTCTCGGAGATCTTTCGGAGCTTTCAGAGCAAATGAGAGGTTCTAGAATTCCATCTTCTCCCCAAACCAGCTCCTGCCCATAAGAACTCTTTTACCACATCTCCTCCTCTGTGCACCACTCCCTGAAAACTCCTCGGGAAATAACCACCCAGGTGCAAGCTTATGTCTACAAGGTGGGAGATTGGGCCTTCTCCCATAAAGGAAGGTGGCTTCATCACCAAAGCCAACAGCAAAGGCAATCTTCATCGCTGAACTATTTTTACTCATACTTCTGACACCAAATGTGTCGCTTCCTTCCTGCCTGCCACCCCCCTTCCCCAACATCAAGCAATTCTGACACCAACAGGGTATCCTACAGTTCAGTTCAATTCAATTCTCACATGAACTACCTGGTGTTAGCACCAGACTCCACAGGTTTAAGGGCTCAGTCCCACAAGACTGCCCTCACTTAAGTTGCCAGTCTCAAATGGGGTGCCCTGATGATCCACACTTCTGTCTGACTTGGAAACAAATTTGGGGTTCACATAACCCCCCATCAGGTTTGATAATTTTCTAGAATGACTCACAGAACTCAGAAAGGCACTTCACCTACTATTATCAGCTTATTATAAAGGATACAACTCAGGAACAGCCAAATGGAAGAGATGCAAAGGGAAAGGTACTGGGGATGGGATGTGTGGAGGTTCCATGGCCTCTCCAGGTGCACCACCCTCCCAGCACCTCAATGTGTTCACCAACTCAGAACCTCTCTGAGCCCCATAGTTTAGAGGTTTAATGGAGGTCTCATTATGTAGGCACGATTGATGAAATCATTGACCACTGGTTATTAACACAATCTCCAATCCCTCCCCCCTCCCTGGAGGTTGGATGTGGGGCTGAAAGCTTAAATTTTCTAATCAAGGCTTGGTCTTTCTGGTGACCAGCTCCCACCTGAAGATATCTAGGGGCCTGAAAGAGTTGCCTCATTAGAACAAAAGAGGCTCTTATCAATCCTATCACTCAGGAAATTCCAAGGATTTTAGCGTGTTGGTGCCAGGAACTGAGAACAAACACCAAATATCTTTCTGTGATACCACAGTAGTCATCATCTGCTTCCAGTGAAACAGAAGGTAATGGTTCCTGATTCCTTTCCTCCATGCTTGTTGAGGGCTCAAGAGCAAGGAGGAATAACACTGACATCTCCCCACCCCGCCGCGCCCTATGCATTTCCAGACCTGTGATTAATATATATTTATGAAGCACATTAAGTAGACTATTTCTTCTAGGAGCCTCAATTTTATTCAAAGTAAATAAACATTTATCGGTGTCTATGTTGTGCTAGCAATGTGATAGGAAGGTGTTAGGAAGGTAATAAAGAATGAAACATAATTTCTGCCCTCAGAAAGCTCCAAGTTTTGTGGAGGAGACAATTAAGAAAATGTATCATTGCAACAGAGTGTCGCAATGTGGGAGAGCACTTCACTTGGCCTTGGCTGAGGGAAACTCCCAGGGAGGGCCTCCTGGAGAAAGGGATGCTCACACTGTGTGACTTACAGGGGAGCAGGAGAGAAAAGGGAGGGGGTTTCCTTCTGAGCTCACGTAAATGATAGACAATGCCGTGTAGAATCAAGCAATGTCAATGCTGGAAGGAGCCTTGTGTACCTTTTCTAAATCAAGACACTGTGTCTGCTTGTGTGTTGCTCAAGGTCACATAGCAGCAAACTTGACTTCAACTAAAAGATTTAAAGTTTGTACCCTTTGACCAATTTGACCCATTTCTCCCCCTCCCTTCCTCCCTCCACCCCCACCCCTGGTAACCACCAATCTACCTACTGTTTCTATGAGCTCTACATTTTTAGATTCCAATATAAGTGAGATCATAATGTATTCATCTTTCTCTGTCTGACTTATTTCACTTAGCATAACACCCTCAAGTTTCATCCATGTTGTCACAAACAGCAGGATTTCCTTCTTTTTAAAATTTATTTTTGGCTGCATTGGGTGTTCATTGCTGCACACGGGCTTTCTCCAGTTGCAGAGAGTGGGGGCTACTCTTCATTGCAGTACACAGGCTTCTCATTGTGTGGTGGCTTCTCTTTGCTGTGGAGCACAGGCTCTAGGCACACGGGCTTCAGTAGCTGTGACACGCCGGCTCAGTAGTTGTGGCGCCCGCGCTTAGTTGCTCCGCAGCATGTGGGATCTTCCCGGACCAGGGATCAAACCAGTGTCCCCTGCATTGGTAGGCAGATTCTCAACCACTGCGCCACCAGGGAAGCCCCCGGATTTCCTTCTTTTTTATGGCTGAATAATATTCTGCTACATATATGTATATATACCACTTTCCTTTAGCCATTCATCTGACAGACGCTTATTGTAATCATTTTGCAATATACATGTATATCAAGTCATTACAGTGTACACCTTCAACTTACACAATGTTATGTGTTAATTCTATCTCAGTAAAGCTGGAAAAAAATTTAATTTAAAAATAAATTTAAAACTTTTTAAAGGTTCAAATGCAAAAATACATCACACTGCCATGAGAAAATAGAAATGAGCTACTTCCTCACCAACAAATCCTACCATACTTTTACTTAAAACGTGACTGTGCTTCAAGAGAGATTTTTGTCTTTCTGTCTGTCTGTTTTGGTCACGGGATCATTTTGGTTATCTCTAACGTTCCATTACAAGGGCACCTACGATTTACTGACATTTTATACTTTGTTTTCTATAAGTCCTTTAGCATGCTTTTCCTTACCAAAGACTTAGGAAGAAGAACCACTGGGGCAGGATCCATGACGACTGAGTGTGCTCCCACTGAGTCTCCACACATAGGATTGCTACCTCAATTCTACTTGATGTTGGGCAGGACACAAACTATAAATAACCAAGTTATTCAACTAACGTCCAGTGAACAAGAACTCCAAATTCTAGGCACCATCCACACCAACAAACAGCACACAGTTTAGCAAGGGATCAGATTACAAACATGATAATATATTTATATACAATGTACACTGTGAAATCTAGAGGCTTGTGGTATGGGAGTTCAGAGGAGGATAAAACATTAATATGTCCCTGGCTAGTCCTGGCTAGACATTAAGCTTCAAGAGAGCAGGGACCTGTATCTATCTTATTTGCCATTCTATCTTCTGTCCCTGGCACATAGGAGGAACTCAATAAAGATTTCTTAAATGAATGAAGGAATGAATCAATGAACAAATATGTTTTACAAATGAGGAAAGAGAGGCCCAAGAAGGTAAGTGATTTGATTTGACTAACATCCCAGGGCTAGCTGGAGAAATCCATACCCAGGTCTCCAAACTCCTAATCCAATGCACGTTATAGTGGATTAACTACCAAAGGTTCGGTAAAACTGTCCAAGAATCTTGGGCTCACTGCTTCATAACCAGGGTGGATAAACTTATAATAACATACATCCTGGCATTGGACATGGCTGACTGTATAATTAGCTTATTTCCTACCCATATGGAGCAGCTCAGCCCCTGTGCCTCAGTGGGGAATTCCTCGTATGTTGCTAGGGGCGCCTTCTGGGATTACATCTTCAGAGGTGTGCCGGAGGAAGAGTGAGCTGTGCTGATAAATGAATCAGAGAGACAGGAGGAAAGCTGGCAGAGTCCCTGCAGGCGAGATGGATGGGGGCTGAATCGTGCTCACGGCTGCTCTGTTCCCTCGGCCTCTTCTCCCTCTGACCTCAAGTGGACCCAGTGGGAAAATAGTGCCTGCTTCTCCAGGACTTATTGCTTAGTCATAAATCTCCATCTCAGGGCTCCGAGTGTGGGGTGGGAGCGGGAAGCTAAACGGGTGGGGCATGGGGAGAGAGAGGAAGAGAGAACCAGCAGAAGGAATATGGGAAGAGGAAATAAAATAAGACAAAGATGTCTGGTAAAAGTTGAAGGGCCAGCAAAGCCTCTTTAACTCAGGTTTCATAAGTCGAGAAATATTTGATCACCCTTGTGAGTCAAACCTCTGAAAATCAATAGGGCTTGAGAGTTGCCTATATTGATCTGGAAGCCTGAGATGTATTGAAATATTCATGACTGGATGTATGTGTTCAGAGAAGGCACAGGGGGAGGGGGCTGGTGCAGAGAGAGGGAGATGGATAGGTAGATTTCTAAGTAAAAGCCATTCGCATTTTCATTAAAAATAGATTAATTCTATTAGTCGGACTAAAACCTCATACTTAAAAGGAAATGAGCTTGTTTGTCAGACAAATAAGCCACTGGCAAACCCAGAAAAAAACATTTATTTATTGCTATTTAATAGCAGAAGAGCCAGGGAGAGTTGATAAAATTAGCACGGTATCCCGGGGGGATGCAAGGGGCTGCTTTGTTTGCAAAGGCAGTTTGGACACTGCTGCTTTGATCTTCACTTTGAGCATTTGAACAGGCATGTTAGTATCACTCATTCCACAAGAGAATTGGGATTCAAGTTTCCCCAACAATCTAAAAAGCAGTACATTAGAAGGGGGCTGTCTGCCCGTAGTCTCAGAGTCTCAATACCCTTGATACTAATTTGATGTGATGCATTTCACCAGATGTGTCTACCTGAACAATATCTGATGCCCAGGAGACTGTGGCCCTGCTTGAGAGTATTAGACTTGGATTTTTCCCCCTTCAAAAATGATTGGATGAAGGCATCCATAATTTAAAATCTGCATATAGATATGACATATGTTACAAATATTTGAGAAAATTCATGCAAGGAATTTAACAACAACAACATATGGGAAATCAGTTCCAAATAACAAGGCAGAATTAAAAATAATCTGTTACCTGTAGCTACCCTCCTCTTATATTCCAGTGCAACCTATGGAGATGGTGCCAAAACCCGGCTCTTGAGGGGGAAAAAAAGCTCAAATCCAACACGACATCACGCTGTGGAGCAAGCATTTGGGGACCTGAAGGGAATGTTGGATTCTGACCGGGATCGTCATTCCCACATTTTTCAGGTGTAAGGCTGGTCCAAAGGAAAAGTCAGCAGGCATGGAATGGGGTGGATGGGCATGTGGGTCTGCCACAATGTGACTTTGGGGAACCTAAGCCATTCTGAGCAGTTCGTGCCCAGTTTAGGGGGGACAGCTCGCGCTATGAGCCCTCTTGGCTTTGATGAAATTCAAACCCAAGCTTGTTAAAAACATCTACAACGTAGCCAGCCCTGGTTTCCCCAAGCAGCTATTTCAGAGATGAGGCGGACTGGACCTTTCAACCTTCCCCCAGCCTCTTCACACTCTCCCTTCTCTGACTCCCACAATAAGAAAAAGAAAGGGCTGCAGAGCTCCTGCCCTTCTCAGAGCTTCTGGGAGCGTCTTTTCTGAGGGGAGAAATCAAAAGTCTGCCAGAAAGTCAAGGATGGCTAAACTCCTGCTGTCTCTTCCACTGAACGCAGTTATCCATCACTGCTGCATCACCTTCCTCCGGTATTTACAAAATGCTTTATCATCTCCTCCTCCGTACTCCTCCCAGAGCATGTTAGCATTTTTATTGTTATTCCCATTTAATAGATGAAGGAAGAGGGTACAGAGACACTTTCCCAGGCTCTCACAGGAAGAGTCAGGATTAAGTTCAGATCCCTAAATCCCTCCTCCACTGCTAAACAAATGTGTTCTTCCCTCCCCACCACCCTGCCCCTCTCCCCAAACACAGAACAACCAGGAGAGTCCTGCTGCCTAGAGGCTTCCGGTGAGGTACCACTGTGGCTTTTAGAAGTAGACAGTTTGCTCCAGGAACACGTTCTCAGAGATGAACTTCCCGGGTGCGATCCTCTGTGATCTGTACCCGAGGGGCTGGTGACACCCCCTGTAGATTACAACTTCTCTTCTTACCCTCCCCTTGCCTTCCCGTACCGGCTTTAAGGCCATGGGCACCTTCCTCAGAAAGGATGGGGTGGGGCAGACAATGCTGAGTCCAACAACTAGATTGTGCATCTTGCCCATCACTCCACAAGTGAGAGGAGACTGAACGAAACCACTGTGTCTTCTAAACTCGGATGACAGGCTCCTCACCGTGGTCCCATTTTCCCTGTCTTCGGTCTGTATTTCTTCCAGTCCGTCCTCTGTGTTCCCGATGGACACATCCCTGCTCAACATAAAATCTTTCACTGATCTCTACTTCTTTTAGGTGGAGGGTTTTAACTGGGTACCAGGGGGCCCAGGACCATCCCTGAAGTTGAATGTAAAACATAAAAGTGTGTGTGTTGGGCTTCCCTGGTGGCGCAGTGGTTGAGAGCCCGCCTGCCGATGCAAGGGACGCGGGTTCGTGCCCCGGTCCGGGAGGATCCCACATGCCGAGGAGCGGCTGGGCCCGTGAGCCATGGCCGCTGAGCCTGCGCATCCGGAGCCTGTGTTCCGCAACGGGAGAGGCCACGGCACTGAGAGGCCCGCGTACCGAAAAAAAAAAAAAAAAAAAAAAAAAAAGACGATAAATTCCACTATAGTTTGCATCTCAGGAAAGGTTAAGAATTATTCATATAAGCACAAAGTTCAAGCTCCTTGTCATGGCACTTAGGGTCCTTCGTGACTCTACCTTTCCTCGTCTTGTCTCATATCACACTCTCATGCTCTTCCTCTTCACTTCCGGGAACAAACCATGCGTCCTCCAGGCTGATGCATGAGCTGCTCCCTCTGCCTGAATGCCCTTCCCATCCTCCAGTTCCTCCTCCAGGGAACAGTTCGGAATGTCTCTCCTGCATCTCCCCTGCAGTCCCAAGGCACCCTTTGCTTCCCACTGTGGCAGCACTTGTCACCCTATATTGCAATTGCTTGTTTATCTGCCTGTCTCCCCACTGAATCACGTGCTCCTAGAAGGCAGGAACCGTATTTTTTTCTTTCTGAATCCCAAGCACGTAACATATGCCCCCAAATAATTGATATTCAGCCTCTATGAGAAAACCCACAATAACATGGTAAGTGATGTCCAAAAAATCCTATTGTATAAAGTGCAGTCCCTCCCTAGTCCAAAGTTAATGAAATGACCATGTGGACTTTGTACATGGGACCAGTCTGAAATTCTAAAGGCATTCCAGGGGTCTGGCTATGCAATCCATGTCCTTTCTGGTGGGCTGTGGTTTGATGATTATTCTGCAATCTGGCTTAATTACTGATGGAGACGATTCTGGATCTGCAGACTAGAATTTCTAGGACAGTGGAAAGGATTCCAAGAACTCCCAGTTAGAGTCTGTATTGTTGCCCAATATATGGGTAGTGTGGGCTGGGAGAATACCGGGGATGTAAGCACCCACCCCCACCCCCAAGATGGGGTTCCATACTGTTTCTAGTGCTGCCTTATCCCCCTGCTTCCGTATCATCCGTCTATGTCATACTCCAAGGTCAGAACTTCAGCTCCATTTGAGACTATGAGTGGGTCAGAGGACACGAGCTAATCACCAATCCCATAATAGCTAAACTTGCTCATGGTATGGAGTTATTTACTCTGTTTGCAGAAAGCATAAAGGATTAGTGGAAGCAATTCTCATTTTCCTAGGTCATATCCCCCTTGAAGAGAACATACAAGGACAGAGGAACAATCCCATTAGTTCCTGATTCTGAGCATGCCCCATGATCTCACTGGGACCTCAAGCTGGTGGGATGCACATTCTTGGTGATTCTAGCCCATAACGCCAGCCTCTTGCATCATGTCTCATTCCAAAGACCTTAGGCCTCTGGCTTCTAAGGATTCCTAAAGCAAGGATGATGTAGGTGTGGGGAAATTAGTTACCTCCCTTGTTTGCTGTATCAAGAACTTTAGGCACATTAGTTTACTTAATCCCTACAAAACTCTGTGAGTTAATGCCCATTTTGCAGATGATCAAATGGAGGCTCATAAACATTAAAGAATTTGTCCTGTGCCAAGAGCCAATGATCAGGATTTGCACAGAGACCAGTGTGATGCCAAAGCCGATGATTTTCCACTAGGAGGGCAGAACGGCATAATGCTACGCATCCAGGGCTCTGGGGTTAAGCTGTGAGACCCACCACGTGTGCAGACTTGGCCATACTTCTGACCTGCTTGGTGACTCCACTTCCTGGGTAAAATGGGGGAAATATTAGCATTTACCTCAAATTACTATAGGGACGATTGCATTAATACATCGAAAGCCCTTGGAACTCCCTGTCAGGGCCTCATAAATGGGAGCCGCTGTGGTGATTGTGACATGTGCCCGGTAACTTAGTGACCACATTTTCCTAACAAAGCTTTGGACAAGCAGTCTGACAAGGAAAGATGAATTGAGGGGTTGGACAGGGTGACAGGCCAGAATATTAGACTCCATCATGGTCCAGAAAATGATAACCATACCTCCGTTTTAGGGACTACTGATTGGCCTTTTCCCGCCTCTTGTGGCCCATACCATATATTCACTTTTTAAGCTACAGAAGAGCATTAGGATAATAACTTGTAGAGGTTTTTTTTTTTCTACAATAACCTCTAAGTCCCTCTCCTCATCAGCATGCTGGTAGACACATCTATTTAATATGTATTCTTTCTCTTTTTTCCCCTCAGTGCTTCTCCCCAACACTCAGACTGATTATCCTGTGTTTTCATTAAGAACATTTTCCATTTGCCAGTCCGCAAAACAATTCTCAATGTGATGGCCTCATTTCCTGCAGAGAGAAGTCTTTCCATTTGCAACCAATCACGAGGCTGGATTCACACAAGAATTAACTTCCAACCCTTATTCCTAAAACGTAAATGGGAAGGTGAAAAGCCAACCCCAGAGACAGCCCTCCTGCCCACTCCGGCATCTAAATTCCAGGGATTTTTTATAATGTCTTGCTGGTGAATTTTCCCTCTGTTTCTGTGCTATTCCTCTCATGCTCTAATTTGGTAAAAAAAAAAAAAAAAAAAAAAAAAAATTTCTAGTGGCTTCATAAATGTCTCTTGAGAATCTTGCAAGGATAACGTTAGAGGTCATGCCTGAGAAAGCATGGTGTGATGATTAATTTTATTAGGATGCATTATTTTGATATAGAGAGATCTAACTTACTTAACAGACTTATATTAAGAACCAACAAAGAGCCACAGACTAGATAGAAGATGAGTTAGCCTAGGTCCATGCCTTTGAGAAGCTCAGATCAAAAATCTGGGGAGTAAGTAGACATGTTCAATGTCCCCTGGAGAGAGACGAATGAGAGGTGGAAACTGCAAGCTGTAGGAGACAAAGGAGAGAGCCACTCATTGCACCAGGAAAAGAAGGAAAGCTGCTGTGACGCTGTGATGTAGAATAAGAAATATATATTTCGTCTTCCCCCCCTTTCTGGCTCGCAGCTCCTAACATCCTTGGGATTTCCTAAGCGATAAGAACAATGGAAGCATCTTTTGCTTTAGTCTTTTGTCTTTGCTTCTCAAAATAGTTCCAGAGCCATAAAGGTGAAAGGAGTGTGTTGTTACTGATAACAAATCCACTTCAACCACACCTGAGTTCACGGTGATGAGGTGACTCTTGGAAAGTCACTAAGGATGGGGGCTGCTTGCCAGGGGAGCCAACAGTGATTCAAGAGTTGGAACTTGCAGCCCCATCCTGGACCTCTAGGCAGGGAAGAAGCCCTGGAGATTGAGTTCAATCACCAATGGCCAAAGGTTTAATCAATTATGACTATGTAATGAAGTCTCCGTAAAAACCCAAAGAGACTGGTTCAGAGAGCTGTCAGGTTGGTGAACCACAACACATCCACGTGCCAGGAGGGTGATGTACCCCAAACTCCATGTGGACAAAAACTCCTGTGTTGGGGACCCTTCCAGATCTCACCCTGTGTATCTCTTCATCTGGCTGTCCATTCATATCCTTTAGCACTCTGTAATAAACTGGTTACCTAGTAAGTAAACTGGATTTCTGAGTTCTGTGCATCACTGTAGCTAATTAATCAAACCTGAGGAGAGGGTCTGGGAACCTCAGAGCTACAGCCAGTCAGTCAGAAGCACAGGTGAAATCCTGGACTTGTGATGACATCTGGAGTGAGGACAGTCTTGGACTTGAGCTCTTAACCTGTGGGATCTGACTCTGTCTCCAGGTAGACAGTATCAGAACTGAGTTAAATGTGTGGGACACTCAGTCAGTGTCTGCTGATTGGAGAATTGCTTGGTGGTGTGGGAAAAAAAAAAAAACCCAACACATCAGAGCTTCACAGAAGAGGCAACCTTCAATGAGCTGGGCTTGAAACAGGAGCAGGAATTTGCCCTGGTGGATGCTGGAACACTGAGGGAAGTTGAGGAGTGGAGAGGCAAACGTAGGAAATGAGAAAGTGTAATGACACCAAGCAGACGATATTACAACCTATATTTAGGTGAACAAGATGGTCGTGTTTTCTTGGGAATTACTATGGAGGATTCTGCACTGAGACAGACCCATAAACACTGAAGAATCATCTCTGTAAATGAGGGCAATGGGCAATGGACTAGATTTGTGTTACACAAGGGTTACATATACAGACTCCTTGTAATGGGAGAAGTTTTTCTGCAGACCCACAGTGTCGACAACATATTTTTATTATGTTTTACGTGAATATAAAATTAGGTATAACTTCTTATAAATATTAAACAACTATAAAGTCATATTCACCAAGTGAACAGACACAAAACTCAAAAGGCAATAAAATTCACTAATTTAAAATAATAAGTAATGTTCTTTGGCCGAAACTAAATTGCTATCTCCAACACAAAGAGAGTGTTGAAGGCTACAACCCACTTACTCTGGAGTTTGAGATGTCTATACTTCTGTGTGTTATGTGATGATGAAAGTCTCATATCACTTTTCTCTTTTTAAATTACTGGAAACTTTTACTCATTCAGTGTGCCATGATAGTATTTCATCTTAACTTTATGAAGTGCATAAATTCATCTATTAAACCTGGCTCTGTTCTTTTTCATTAGCCGTCTATTTCAGTATGTCATTCCCATGATGTCAAATCAAAGTCTTAATTTATTAAAAAACTTTAGAACAAAAATCATAGTCTACCAAAGTGTCATTCAGTTGTAAAATATCATTGGAAAATAAGCCTTACGTTTATTACTGGTAAAGGATTTAGTGTGATTACAGAGAGGACCTGGCTTGGTTGCTGTCATTGTGACATTAGGACTTAACCTACTCCCAGCCAGATAAGACCAAGTGCAAGTTCCCTTTGGGTGGTCCCTTCAGCCCCTATCCTGCAAACATAAACACAGTCCTAGGATCACCTGGCTCCAGGTTTGTATTCAGATGCCCTGAATATTTTGCTAATATATTTATAACATCATCAAAATGAGAAGACAAAATTTTAAATCTAAATAAGTTATAGACTATTATATGTTTGTGGCCCCCAGGAGTCTGCTGAACCCAGTTTGAGTAAAGCTGGACCAGATGATCTTGAAGATCCTTTCCAACTCTGACGCTCCCCCATTATTCTAAAAGTCAGGAATGATAAACACCGACCTAGACAACTAGGGTGAGCCTTTCACCCTCGGGTTATCCGAATTTGTCTTCTTTGCTCCCCTCCTTGCCTTAATGCCCGTATCTTCCTCACTCCCAGGGATCTCAGAACTCTGTCCTCACTAAAACCTGCTCCTGAAAAAGAGAAGGATCTTGGCCCTTCCTTCATGTCTGCGTGTGGATTTAATCCACATCACTTCTTCCAAAGGTGACACACATTAAGCCCGAGTCTGCATTTTCAGGGTTTCTTTTTCACCTCTTTTATTTTTAAGCCCCTGTGCAGGCATTTTGAATATCAATAAATAAGTACTGGGGAAAATTGTTTGGTGGGGAAAGAAAGAGGCTCGGAGGCATACCAGGGAGGGGGTGAGCCCTGGGGACATTTCAAACCTGAACATCTGGTGCTTGAATCACATGAGTGATGACAGTGAGAGTCGCACAATTATAAACTGGGCAGATTTGAAAATTGATCCTGAATCAAACAACCACTAATTTTCCTGGTCCCCTCTGGCAATCATCTTTTCAAACTGTTCAGGGCTTTAAAATATGAAAATAATAAACTCCTGGCAACCTCCCTCCTTTTCTCTTCCCTCTCCACCAGCTTCCCACCCCCCTCCTTGTAGAAGCCCTCTGGTTGGCCATCTATATTCAAATTACACTTTTCAAGCTGTCCCCTCAGTAAGTTCAAGTAGAGTTGATTTCCAACCCCCCCTACTGCTGCTAAACTATAATTGCCTGGTGTATCTTTTGCCCCCTTTTTGAATAAGTGGTGTTAGATTTGCCACTTTGGCTAATCCTCAGGAATCTGACCTGTCATTATACAAAGTTCTAAAAATATCAGCTTGCACTTCACAGTTTCCGTTTTGGTTTCATGTAATTCCTCTTCACTGCTTTATTTGAACCTGCTAACCTGCTTTGAAGGGGGAAAAGTTGCTAGCTAGCATTGCCTGTCATCTGCTGTGTTTGCTTCCTTCTCGAAAGGCCTCAAATGAGAATGCTGGTCTCTTGGTAGCTGAATAAAAATGAGAAGAATGAAATGGAGGAAAAACATTGACACACACATTTCCCTTCGGTCTCTGTGATCACAGCAGAGCACACACCTCTCTTCCATCTCTCAACTAGGACACTCGGGAAAGGCGAGAGTAACAGAAAGAATCCAGCACCTACCTAAGTGCCAGGCACTGTGCCAATGGTGGAAACTGTGCAAAAGTTGGCCGGTGCAGAGAGACTCTTGGTAGGGTCGGGGGTAGGTGGGAATGGCAGAGTTGCAAATAAAAGTCTGAAACCATGCTGGGCAAACAGAAGGACAGCTCTTGACGTGAAAACAACAGTCTGCACAATTTGGCTGTCCATAGTGGGGATGAGGCACGCCCCTTCAGATTATGAGGCTGCTTCTGTGAGGGCAGATCAAAGCTGGGAAGGGGACGCACTGCGAGATCGAAGCTGGCCATCACCCTAGCCACATATGTGGACGACCTATGGTTCTCTATAGCCTCTTTCTGGTCATAACCACAAAAGTGAAGAAATGGGGGCCCTCCAGTCTGTCCTGAGGAAGCTCACTGAACGACTCCTAGCCTGGACTCTGCTTTTTCAAGAGCAATTGTCTTTGCCAGACAACTTCCCATGTGGGTTAATCCACTGTGCCTCCACTGGTCTCCACAGCAGGGTGCAAAGAGCTGTCCAAGGTGGGATCTGGAAGTCTGCTGGCTCCCTAGGCCAGGTTCAACTCACTCTGCATGTTCTGGGCTGCATAATGGGCAAGACCACTGCGTCTCTCTGGCCCACACCATGCCTGAAGACCCCACCACATCTCACAAGGTGTCACACTACCTAGCATCCAGGTATCCCAAGTTCTGACCTGAAGGCCTTGCTATGGCTGCCTCCTTCTCCAGGTCCATCCCTTCTCAGTGAACTTACCCACGATGGGTTGTCAACATGGTTGCAAGGGCCCAGTGTTTTCATCTTTTATATTCAGCTCAATAAATAATTTCTGGCTATCTCAACATGGACAAGCACTAGGTAGGCTAAATATAAAAATATGATGAGTAATGGACATTTCAACCAATTTTACAGAAATAAAAAGGGTTATCAGAGAGTACTATTAGGGCTTCCCTGGTGGCACAGTGGTTGAGAGTCTGCCTGCTAATGCAGGGGACATAGGTTCAAGCCCTGGTCTGGGAGGATCCCACATGCCGCGGAGCAACTAGGCCCATGAGCCACAACTATTGAGCCTGCGCGTCTGGAGCCTGTGCTCCACAACAGGAGAGGCCGGGATAGTGAGAGGTCCGTGCACCGTGATGAAGAGTGGCCCCTGCTTGCCACAACTAGAGAAAGCCCTTGCACTAAAACAAAGACCCAACACAGCAAAAATAAATTAATTACTAAAACTCCTACCCCCAACATCTAAAACAAAACAAAAAAAAAGCGCTGGATATTTATTAAAAAAAAAAAGAGAGTACTATTAAAAAGTACAAACTGGATCACCTAGATGAAATGGACAAATTCCTAGATATGCACAAGCTACCAAGACTGAATCATGAAGAACTAGAAAATTTAAACAAACCAATAATCAGTAAGACTGAATCAATAATAAAATACCTTCTAACAAAGTACCAGATGGCTTCACTGGTGAATCCTAATAAGAATTAAAAGAAGAATTAACATCAATCTTCCTCAAACTCATCCAAAAATTTGAAGAGCAAGAATCAACATCTACATGCATCCCATGAGGTCAGCATTACCCTCATACAAATGTCAAACAAAGGCACCACAAGAAAACTATAGACCAATATTCCCATAGATGAATACTGATACAAGAATATTCAACAAAATACTAGAAAAGAGAATTCAATAGCACCTTAAAAGGAACACAACCAGAACCGAGTGAGATTTATTCCTGGGATGCAAGGATGGTTCAACATATGAAAATCAATCAATGTAACATACCAACCAAATTAACAGACTGAAGGAAAAAAATGACTTGATCACCACAATTAATGCAGAAAAAAATCTGACAAAATTCAACACCCTTTATGATAAAAATACTCAACACACTAAGAACATAAGCAAATTATGTCAACATAATAAAGATCATATATGAGAAGCCCACAGCTAATATCATACTCTGTGGTGAAAGTCTCAAATCTTTCCCTTTAAGATAAGAAACAAGACAAGGATGCCTACTTTTGCCACTTCTATTCACATAGTACTATAAGTCTTAGCCAGAGCAATTAGACAAGAAAAAGAAATTAAAAGCACCTAAGTTGGAAAGGAAGAAATAAAATTATCTGTTTTCAGATGACAGAATTTTATATGTAGAAAACTCTAAACACTATACACACACACACACACACACACACACACACACACACACACAGTTATAACTAATAAATTCACCAAAGTTGCAGGATACAAAATCAACATACAAAAATCAGTTTCTGTACACTCACAATGAATAATCCAAAAAGAAAATTAAATTTCCAATAACATTAAAATAATAAAGTGCTCAGGAATAAACTTAACCAAGGAGGCAAAATACTTACATACTGAAAACTACAAAACATTGCTTAAAAAATTAAAGAAGACATTTTAAATATTTAAAATGGATAACCATCAAGGACCTGCTGTACAGCACAGGGAACTCTGCTCTATATTATGTAACAACCTAATTGGGAAAAGAATTTGAAAACGAATAGATACATATATATGTATAACTGAATCATTTTGTTGTACAACTGAAACTAACACAACATTGTTAATCAACTATACTCCAATATAAAATAAAAAGTTAAAAAAAATTAAAGAAGACACAAACAAATGGAAAGACCTCACATATTCATGGACTGGCAGTGTGGTTACTACTACCCAAACTGATCTCTAGATTTAATACAATCCCTATCAAAACCCCAGTGGCAATTTTTGCAGAAATAGAAAAATCCTTCCTAAAATTCACATCGGATTTCAAGGAACCCTGAATAGCCCAAACAGTCTTGAAAAAAAGAAGAGCAGAGTTGGAGGTCTCACACTTCCTGATTTCAAAACTTATTACAAATCTACAGTAATCAAAACAGTATGTTACTGGCATAAAGACAGACATATGGGCCAATGGGCCCATAAACCCTTGCATATATGCAAAAGAATGAAGTTGGAAGCTTATCCTACACCATACACCAAAATTAATCAAAATGGGTTAAAGACCTAATTGTAAGACCCAGTACCATAAAACTCCTGGAAGAAAACAAAGGTGAAAACTTCATAACATCAGATTTGGCAATGATTTCTTGGATATAACACCAAAAGCATGGGCAGCAAAAGAAAACTAGACAAATGGGACAATATTAAACTCCAAAAACTTCTCTGCAACAATGGGCACTATCAAATGGAAATGCAACCTAGAATGGGAGAAAATATTTGCAAACCATATATCTGATAAAATATATATACATTTACAATATATATATAACTCAGCAATGAAAAATTAAATAATTTGATTAAAAATGGACAAAGAACTTGAATAGACATTTCTCCACAGAAGACACACAAATAGCCAATAAGCAAAATGAAAAGATGCTCAACATCACTAATTAATAGTGAAATGCAAATCAAAAGCACAGTGATATACCACCTCTCACCCATTAAGATGGCTACTACAGAAAAAAAAAAACAGAAAATAAGTGTTGGAATGGATTTGGAAAAAATGGAATCTTTGTGCACTGATGGTGGAAATGTAAAAAGGTACGGTTGCTATTGAAAATGCTACAGCAATTCCTCAATTCATTAAACATAGAATTACCATATAATCCAGCAATTCAACTTCTGGTATATACCAGAATTGAAAAGAATTGAAAGCAGGGTCTTGAAGAAATATCTGTATACCTATGTTCATACTAGCATTATTAACAAAAGCAAAAGGTGGAAGCAACCCAGGTATCCATCCCTGGATGACTAGTTCAACAATATGAGCTATATACAAACAGTGGAATATTATTCTGCCTTTAAAAAGAAGGAAATTCGTACACATGCTACAACATGGATGAGCCCTGAGGATATTATGCTAAATGAATTAAGCCCATAACAAAATGACAAACACTGCATGATTCCACTTATATGAGGTCCCTAGAGTAGTCAACTTCATAGAGACAGAAAGTAGAATGGTGGTTGCCAAGGGCTGTAGGGAGAGGAAATGAAAGTTGTTTAACCGTACAGCGTTTCAGTTGAGAAGGTGAAAAGAGTTCTGGAGACGGATGGGGGTGATGGTTGCACAGCAATGTGAATGTACTTAATGCCACTGAACTGTACACTTAAAATGGTAAATTTTATGCATATTTTATCGAAATTACAAAATTTTAAGAAGTCTATACTCATAAAAATACAATAAGTAAGATATAAGCTGTGTCCTTGAGAAGCTTATGATAGAGGAGACAGATGAAAAACCAGAAAATTCCAATAAAATGGAGTAACAAGTTGTTAAGAGGGGATTTTTCCTAATGTCCTAGGATTGTGGACTAGGCCCCCTGGACAAAGTCAAAGGTACCAGGAATCCCAGACCTTAAAGAGATCCACAAGGAGATGCCCGTGGCTGGGACCAGACACTACCCCATGGAGCTAATCAAGAGGTGTCAGAAAAAAAAATACATGCAAACAAGAAAAAAAAAAAAAGAGGTGTCAGAACAACT
Organism: Neophocaena asiaeorientalis asiaeorientalis; assembly: GCF_003031525.2. NCBI lineage: Eukaryota > Metazoa > Chordata > Mammalia > Artiodactyla > Phocoenidae > Neophocaena > Neophocaena asiaeorientalis. The sequence goes on along the minus strand of NW_020175436.1, from coordinate 298,067 downwards.
CCCGTGGATTCTGTTGAGGAGAGGGAAGGAGCAGTAGTCAGCCTTGTGAGGAGGGTGGGGTTTGTGGAGAGAAGCTCTTCCCTCCCCTTTGGAGAAGAAAGAGGTGCTTGACCTCTTGTAGGCTAGACCTACCTGATCCTGAAGAGTCTCAGATGTGTATGCTGAGAGAGCTTGCAAAGCAAAGGAGTCCTGCCTCTTGCATCCCATCTGGGTATCTGGGACCTGCAGGTCCTCTCTGGAGCTGCCACATGGGCAGAACATGGAGAGAGCTGTATCTGCGATCTCTAAAGTGTAGAGCATATGGAAATGTATGAAGGGCTGCCTGCTTCTCATCCTGAAAATTTGAAGGAGGTCCCTTCAAGACACCTGAGCCATCAGAGTTTGAAGGCAATGTGATGTCACGTGCCCAGAAAGAACATGGAGAAAATTCTTCCTTCTCCCCATTCTCATAGAGACTTGGAGGGTGAGGAAAAGGGAGCCGTGGTACCTGTAGCTCCAGGTGAAGAAGCTGAGAGCTTAGCAGAGAGGCAGAAGTGATGGGCAGCCCAGGCTCTACTGAGCCAACCCAGAGGACAGGTGGGGCGTGCAATGCTAGCAGGGCTGACAGCCAACATGGGTGCCCCACAAGGGATGGCCTCAGCAATGGAGGGGGGCTGGGGTGAGCATCCCCCAGAAAAGAAATGCTGACATCCACCTATTCCAAGAGCACAACTTCGGCAGAGGCATGCAGCAGGAGACTGAAGTAGATCAAAGCAGACCAAGGCGAGGGACACATCTGCACCACGGCCGACAGCAGGCTCTTTCAGAGCAGTCTGCTCCCTCTCTCCTCCTCCCTTGCCCCTGACGTCAGAGAAGACACACTTTGATGAGTGCAGAGGGGGTGAGTAAAGAGCAGCGCAACCCCGTTTCCGCCCTTGGTCCCTGAGCCACAAGCCTCACCTCTGTGTGTGTGAGGGGAGGGGGGGCGGGGATGGGAGGAGCTTTGGACCATATATGAGGAGGCTAAAGTTTTAAATGGAACCAGACTAAGTCTTCATAACTAAAAATGATTAGATCGTTGTGAGATTTTGAGACAAAATGCCAGTAACGGACCCATTTCCCAGTGAGAAGAGGCATGGACATTCAATACAGAATATTTGAGAGCAACGAGTGGGGAAGAGGTAACCTCATGTTATGTCTCTCCTCAAGGGAAGAATTTACTTGGTTGACCTAAGATAGTGTAACGCACAGTGTGCTGTAGGATGAAAACGAGGGTTACTTAGGATGCTTGCGGTGGCAAGAGAAGGGCCAGTGCTCAGACCCTGAGGTGTTTGGCTTAGGGCAGTCTGCATGGGTCTGTCAGAGCCCCTCTTCTTTTCCAACACCTGGCACCTTGTGCTTTGGGTCCCCTCGACAGAAAGGGTGCACCCCTCACTCTCTGTGCAAGAGCCTTTACTACCCCTAGTGCAGGGTTAGGCTGCCCACACCAACCACACTACTCATAGCACCTTAATCTTAAGCACTCTGCCAGCAGTATCACCCCCGTCTCTTGAATTTTCTCTGTGGCTCCTGGCCATGTCCCATGTCACACAGACATGATAACCCCTCCACACTCCCTTTTCCAGCTCAAGCAGCCTTTCTTAGTTATACTCACAAGTATGCACAACTCCTAATGCTTAGAGACGTAGGAGGAGCCCTCTTGAAGGTGTGCGTCCTGTCAAGCTCCTGGGTTATGCACACATACAGAGAAGTATAGCATCATGTGATATGTGAACAAAGCACTTGCTGGGGCTGGGTAGGGAGAGAGAGCTCTTATCTGAATGAGATCTTGAAGGACAGTAGTCAACATAGGAGTTGCTGTCACAGTAGTAGAAACGACAATAGTATTAATCTTAGTAGCTCACCTTTATGGAGAGCTTCAATGTGCCAGGCATGGCGCTAAGTATTTTCAATATAGCATTTCGTATTTCTCAGAACAATTAGCTCCCTAAGAGAGACAGGTAGCAAATAACTGCAGATTATTTATACAGATCCTCTTTCCCAGCCTAATGTTAAGTATTTTATTAACCTCTTTTTATTAATGAAGAAATTTGAATTTAGCGTGATTGAATAACTTGACCAAACATTACTCAGATAAAAGAAGTGACTTGTCCTTGATCACGAGACATTAATGTATCATAGTATTTTGGCTGAAAGCAGGAAGTCACTTATAACCAAATATTTAAATTCTACCATGGAAACCCCAAATTAAAAACGTGAGTTGAGGAAGACATTTTCACTTATCTGCAAGAGCAAAAATCCTACAAAGTTTTCTAGAATGTTCTCTGGAAAAAGAATTTGCAGCCATTTGCTTCAGTTTCGAATGCACTTACAGGGGAAGGTCCATGTAATATGAATCTTCTGCATTACCTCTATGATAATTTTTAAAGCATTGGCAAATATTAAACCTTTTTACATTTCCAGAAATGCTCTGACTAGGAAAAAGCTAACAGACAAAAATGGACTTTACAAATTCCATCCTTTAATCATTACGTTCTAAAACTGAGAACTGGTATCACCGAAAAGAAAACAGGCATTATTGTTATAATCTAGCTTGTGTATAGGGAGTTTTAAAAGTTTCACACTCTTACACTTTGTTCTTTGGGCATTTTCATATCTCACAATCAAGATTTTTGTGCCAATTAAATAAAATTAAAATTCAGAATACCCGCCCTACCTATTTTATAGTGTGGTTTGGGAAATAATACTAATAATGGTTACAATGAACATCTGTTGAGTGCTTGCTATGTATATATCTTAAATTCATTTGATACTCAAAAAAATCCTATGACGTAGGTACATACGTCATAATAATATGGGTATTATTATCTCCATTTTACAAATAAAGAAAGCAGATTCTAAGAAGCTAACTTGAGCTAAGTAAGCAATGGAGACATCTGAATGCAGGCAGGTTGGCTGCCAAGCCCAGGTTCTTAACTATTAACCATAAAATATGATAGTATATTTTTTAAAAATCAAGAGTTTCTTGACCAGTTCTCAGGCAATCAAGGCACCAAGAAAATATCTCAAATATTAGTTTAAGTCCCTCTCTTTAACTATACCTGACAGGGTTAAAAATCACTGCAATCAAATATTGCATCTTTGGAACTTGGTAACCACGTCATGTGGGTTCCAAAGGCTCTCTGAAAAGTTAAAAGCATTGCACAAATGTTAGTATTACTAATTTTATTGGCTTGAAATACTGTTCTTTTTTAATAGTCCCTGAATAAGATGATATTGATACTCCAAATTCAGAACTGAGTTTAGATTGTCCAAATATCATTCAGTATAAGTTCTTTTGGAATGCCTTACATTATTTCTCCTTACCCTTCCAAAACTAAAATTCTTAGACTCTATGATGTAAGTCAGAGATCATGCTATGGTGGGGCGGGGGGAGGTTTTATAATTATTTTCTCCCAAAACTATAATTCTCTGCCAAATCACCTACCATTCAAGATTGAGGTCATTATGACTTTTGGCTCTTTCCTCAAACCCAATACATCCTCCAAGAATGAAGACTCACCATTGATGATATGCAAAGGAATGTGACAAATCTCCCAAGACCATTTCCAAAGATGAGTTCCAACAGAAGCATGGTCACTATTAAGATCAAGATGGCGTCAGCATACAGCTGGCTTCAGTGAGTAAGGACATTGAAGTCAGTGGTATTCATCCAAAATCTTCTGTTATTTCATTTCGTGAAAAGAATTCATAGTATTTAACATACACACCTCACATATGTCCCCACATAGCCCCGTTAGTAATTCAGGGTCATGCCACCTTCTTGTACCAAACTTCTTGGCAAACGATCAACAGTATGCTATACTCAGAGTCAGAGCAGCAGGCTGACCTGGTGAACTCCCACCCTCCCCCAGCTCCTCAACATCTAATATCCTGAGCTACAGGACAGCTAATGGTGCTTGTGTTAGAAACAGCCAGGACAAAGGTCAGCTAGTGAAGAATGTCCCTAGGACCCCACTTAGCCAGCTCAGTGCACTGATGCAGAAGGGCGTGATGATGAGAACGTAAGACCACAACTGTTTGAGCCCTGTTATCTGAGCCAATGTAAACACCCAGCCACAAATACTTCCCCTTCCTCCTCCAGGATCCAAATGTCAATTGCTTCCAGCTTCAAAGTTCTGAATTTCTACCACACCTCCCTTTGATTCAAGCCTGCTTGGAAAGTGAACAACATGCCTGACTCCATCTGTGTGGCAAAACTGAGTCTCTCTAGCTGAGTTGTTAGGAGGTACTAGGCGTGCCCCAAACCTGGATCCCTGCCATTATAACGCACCCTAGAGAAAATTTTGGCCATCTATCAAATGACCACACAAACAACAGGTCAGCCTCTGAAAAGGCCATCCTCTAGGTGGGCAGGACCCAGGACAGATCAGACCTAGTCCCGGGGTCTGACTAGGTGGGCTCCAAGGCACACGAAAGATGCCACTCTGCTGAACTTAGGGGTTGCTCACATAAGGGCTTTACCTAGGAACTGTGACAAAGACAAAAAAGAATACCAGCTTTTCCCTGTTCCCTTCCCAGCCTCACATTCGTTAGGCCAAATAATATTGAACAGTGTTGTATTTCCATCCTTTTTCATTAGTAAACGTATCCCCAGACCTTTAACTTAAAAGTAGTTGATCTAATGATCCATTATAACCAGCTTGCTTAATAGTCCTCACCCTCTGAGTGCTTTTTACATTGGTACGGATGTTCCAGAAAATGTTTTGGCCATCTTTTCTTTTTGGCATTTTAAGGACTTTATATCACTCCTTTTGTTACCAGTGCTGTAAAGCTTCAGTCCAGCACTTGAGTTTGTTTTCTGTGCAAGGTATCTCCCTTTCCCTACCCTGCTCCAGAGGAGGTACCCTGTTCCCAGGCTCTGCCAGTGAGGACACCCATGATGCTTTTCACGTGGGTGCTAGGTTTGGACGGTTCCTCCTAGCTGTTTAACAGATTGTTAAAGGGTGGAGGAGGGACAAAGCTGGAGGTGAAAGTAGAGGCAGAGCCCTTTAAATTAATGAAACTGGGCTGACTCATGACCCTTCTGGGTGGCACCTTCCAAGTCAAGACTGAATGCTTCACCTTGTGCACCTCTCCTCCACCCAAGTACAGCCTGTCTCCAGCCCTATCCTTCTTTCCACTGTTCTAATTCTTGTTCCCATAACAGGCTTTTTTTTTTTTTTTTTTTTCGGTTCCAGCTCTCAGGCCATATTTTCATGATACGTAATTCCCCTTGGGTTCATAGGTTGGAATTTGACCTCTGGATTCAGAGGGCTCTGGTTCCTGGCAAGTATGAGAACGCTTCTTGTGAGAGCAACTTAGTGAAAAATCATGGTGTTGTGGCTGACCATTCCCAGAATTCCTGCTGATCTGCATGTTAACTCCATGGGTTCTCCTTTTCAGAAGTGAGAAACTGCCTGACCCCAGCCACTTTTATAGGCAAATGGAAAGTAGCACAAGAGGAAAGGATTTAGCTTTTAGAGTCTGTTGGGCTGGGATCCCAATTCTGTTTTAATCACCAATCCGCTGTGTGCCACTGGGAGCATGATTTCGATTTCCTCATCCATGTGCCATTGGGAACATGGTCTTCATTTCCTCATCCATAAAGTGGGATTAATCACAGCCTCTTCAAGAGCTGCTCTGGAGGAAGAGTGGGATGATGGACATACGATATTGGGCTTGTTTACTTTTCTTCAATGTTAACATGCTTTTCTCTGGTAGCATGTGGATCATCCCATATGCTACCCCTTTGTCTAGAATGTTCTCAGCTTGCTCCCAACTCAGAACCCACTCTTGTGCTGACTTTTAGTCACCTTTCAGGCTTCAGTTTCTATATTGCTTTTTCAAAGAAGCCTCTCCTCCCCCACTCACCAGACTAAGTCAGGTATCCCTTGTTCTATTCCTAGAGTAATCTACATATTCTGTATTTTACTCAGATTTCCTTAATTTTTACCTTATGCCCTTTTTCTGTCCCAGGATCCCATCTGGGAAACCATATTACATTTGGTCGTCGTACTTCCTTAGGCTCCTCTAGACTGTGATGGTTTCTCAGACGTTCCTTGCTATTCATGACCTTGACAGTTTTGAGGAGTACTGGTTAGCTATTTTAAAAACTATTCCTTAATCTGAGTGTGCCTGATGTTTTAATCATGGCTAGACTGGGGTTATGGGTTTGGGGGAGGAATTCTCATCACATCTTCTCAAGGGTACATGCTATCGATATGGCTTATCGCTCTTGAGGGTGACCCTGATCACCTGGCTGCAGTAGTCTGTGTCAGATTTTTCCACTGTAAAGCTGTTTTCCCCCTTTCCATACTTTACTCTTTGGGACGAAGTCACCACGTGCAGCCCACACTTAAGGACTGAGGAGCTATGTTCCACCTCCTTGAGAGGTGAATTTCTACATAAATTATTTGGAAATCTTTTGCACGAGAGAATTCTCTCTTCTCCTCCATTTATTAATTTATTCAATCATTTATTTATATCCGTATGAACTCATGAATATTTATCTTATGCTTTATGTTATAATCTAATACTATATTATTTATTTTGTTGCTCAGATTGCTCCAGTTTGGGCCCAAGAGAACCCTTTCAGGTTGGCTGCTGTGTTCTTTTGACATGTCCTTATCCTTGTGTGTGTGTGTGTGTGTGTGTGTGTGTGCGTGCATTTCATTATTTATTGGCACTACTACGTACTTCAGGCTACATATTCCCTGCCTAAGTCCTAGAATCAGCCATTTCTCCAAAGATCTCTAATTCTTCTTGCTTGAGAAGGTATTAGATACCATGGTCTGTGTGCCAAATGTGTTCATTGCTTATAGAGCAAGGAAATATACATGTGTACACTAATCCATGTATATACATATAGCTATAAATATTTCTATCTTTATAGATAGCCACTCCTACCTATAGGAACTAACATGAGTTTGCACTGATGTCTCCAACCCGAATTCAGTACCACATGGCTCATTCTAGTCTCTTCTCCTTCCTTGCTTATCTGAACCTTCCAACAGTGAGAACCTGGATCGCACTACCTGCCATTCATTCACTTAATTGTTCAATTCTAGTGTACAATGTACAGTGGTTTCAGAATTATTAACCCATACCCTTGTGGGAAACAACTTTACCAAACAGATGACGGTGTTTATGTGCTGTTCCTTACTTTTACAGTCCCCACTCACTTCCAAAGTTACTCAGGTCAGCACCTCCCCACCCAACTTCCCTCAGTGAGGTTATTTTATACATTTATAATATAGTTAGACCCTTTTGTCCTAACTTGCATTCGATCCTAGGACACCTTGACCTCCTAAGTAATTTTTCTAAATTTGCATACATTAAGGTTCACTGTTTGTACTGTAAAGCTCTATGGGTTTTAACAAATGCATACTGCCACATGTTCACCATTACAGTATCACGTCGGATAGTTTCACATCCCCCCGTGCTTTGCCTATTCAGCCTTCCCCCTTCCCCAAGTCACTGGCAACCACTGATGTGCTTACCCTCTCTCTACTTTTGTTTTTTCTAGAATATCGTATCAATGAAATAATACAATAGTTAACCTTTTCATACCAGGTTCTTTCACTTAGCACTATGTTATTCTGTAATCGTTTGTTCATCATTGAGGGCCATCTAGGTATCAGCTAATGCTCTTGCCAGACTGACCACACATTCACAGTTTGCCTCGGGTAATCCATGTTTACACCTGTTATCCTTGTATCCAATCCATCTTAGTATTTTAGTGCAAAACAAGTGTCCCAGGTTGGAAAATAAATTATACTGTCACCCTAGTTCTAGGTTATGGGAATATGTCAATGAACAACACAAAGTCTCCACCCTGAGGAACTTATATTCTAATGGGTGGAGACAAACAGTAAATAAGATAATGTCATATAATATTATAAAGGGAAAAGGAAAATATTTACAGAACTAAATAATCTGGGGGATAACTTACGTAGTGTGGTCAGAGAAAACATCTTCGACAATGGTATAGTTGAATCAAGACCTTGCAAAGAGCCAGGGAAAGAACCTCCCAGGCAGAGGGAACAGCAAATGCAAAGGATCTCAGGCAGAAAAAACCTGCCATGTTTAAGGACTAGAAAAGAACTGGGGGAGAATGGAATAAGATGAAGTTGGTGAAATAAGCCATGTTAAGAGGAGCTACGTTACATGCTTTTTTCTGAAGGCACTGGGAAGTGATGATGGGTCTTAAGCCAGGGAATAACATGATGTGATTCATATTCTAAAAGATCACTTTGTCTGCCATGTGAAGAAGGGACTGGAGTGAAGCAGGCACAGAATCCTGAACACCAGTGAGAATTTGCTGTGGTAAAGGCAAGAGGTGATGGTGGCTGAGACTTCAGTGGTGGCAGTGGGAATGGAGAAAAGTGGATGGATTGGACATTGGGGTTAAGGAAAAGTGAGGAAATATTCGTAGACTTTTAGCTTAGCAACTGGCTGGTAGAATCATTTACCGAGGTAAGGTAAGGGAATAATTGAGAAGGGACAGTTTGGTGGGCAACAGTTCATGGTTTGTTTGAGTTGTCTATTACATGTCCATATCAAGTGGATATGATGTCAAGTAGGCAATTAGACCTATGAGTTTGGAGCTTAAAAGAGGATTCAGAGCTGAGGATTAGCTTTGAGATCCTCACGGTACATTATTTAAAGCTATGGGACTGAATAAGATTTCATAAGGAGAGACTACTAGAAGAAATGGAGATTCAGGAACAAGCCCTGGGAACTCCAATATTTATTAGTCAGATCACAGAGGAGCAGCCAGGAAAACAGGAGGAAAACCAGGAGTTTGGTTTCATCAAAACGAAGAGAGAGGAGAAATTGCTTCAAGATGGCGGAGAAGAAGGACTTGCTCTCACTCCCTCTTGTGAGAGCACTGGAATCACAACTAACTGCTGAACAATCATCGACAGGAAGACACTGGAACTCACCAAAAAAGATACCCCACATCCAAAGACAAAGGAGAAGCCGCAATGAGACGGCAGGAGGGGCGCTATCATAATAAAATCAAACCCCATAACTGCTGGGTGGGTGACTCACAGACTGGAGAACACTTATACCACAGAAGTCCACCCACTGGAGTGAAGGTGCTGAGCCCCCCGTCAGGCTTCCCAATCTGGGCGTCCAGCAACTAGAGGAGGAATTCTGAGAGAATTAGACTTTGAAGGCTAGCGGGATTTGACTGCAGGACTCTGACAGGACTGGGGCAAACAGAGACTCCACTCTTGGAGGGACACACAAAGTAGTGTGCGCTTCGGGACCCAGGGGAAGGAGCAGTGACCCCATAGGAGACTGAACCAGACCTACCTGCTAGTGTTGGAGGGTCTCCTGCAGAGGTGGGGGGTAGCTATGGCTCACCACAGGGACAAGGACACTGGTAGCAGAAGTTCTGGGAAGTACTCCTTGGCGTGAGCCCTCCCGGAGTCCACCATTAGCCCCAAAAAAGAGCCTCTATGCTCCAGTGCTGGGTTGCCTTAGGCCAAACAACCAACAGGAAGGGAACCTAGCCCCACCCATCAGCAGACAAGCAGATTAAAGTTTTACTGAGCTCTGTCCACCTGAGCAACACCCAGCTCTCCCCACCACCAGTCCCTCCCATCAGGAAACTAGCACAAGCCTCTTTGATAGCCTCATCCACCAGAGGGCAGACAGCAGAAGCAAGAAGAACTACAATCCTGCAGCCTGTGAAACAAAAACCACATTCACAGACAAAATGAAAAGGCAGAGGGCTATGTACCAGATGAGTGAACAAGATAAAACCCCAGAAAAACAACCAAATGAAGTGGAGATAGGCAACCTTCCAGAAAAAGAATTCAGAATAATGATAGGGAAGATGATCCAGGACCTCGGAAAAAGAATGGAGGCAAAGATCGAGAAGATGCAAGAAATGTTTAACAAAGACCTAGAAGAATTAAAGAACAAACACTTAGAAGAATTAAAGAACAAACAAACAGAGATGAACAATACAATAACTGAAGTGAAAAATACACTGGAAGGAATCAACAGCAGAATAACTGAGGCAGAAGAATGGATAAGTGACCTGGAAGACAGAATGGTGGAATTCACTGCCATGGAACAGAATACGGAAAAAAGAATGAAAAGAAATGAAGACAGCCTAAGGGACTTCTGGGACAACATTAAATGCACCAACATTTGCATTATAGGGGCCCCAGAAGGAGAAGAGAGAAAGAACCTGAGAAAATATTTGAAGAGATTATAGTAGAAAACTTCCCTAACATGGGAAAGGAAATAGCCACCCAAGTCCAGGAAGCACAGAGTCCCAGGCAGGATAAACACAAGGAGAAACAGGCTGAGACTCATAGCAATCAAATTGACAAAAATTAAAGACAAAGAAAAATTACTAAAAGCGACAAGGGAAAAATGACAAATAACATTCAAGGGAACTCCCATAAGGTTAACAGCTGATTTCTGAGCACAAACTCTACAAGCTAGCAGTGAGTGGAACGATATATTGAAAGTCATGAAAGGGAAGAACCTACAACCAATAGTACTCTACCCAGCAAGGATCTCATTCAGATTTGACAGAGAAATCAAAAGCTTTACAGACAAGCAAAAGCTAAGAAAATTCAGCACCACCATACCAGCTCTAAAACAAATGCTAAAGGAACTCCTCTAAGTGGGAAACACAAGAGAAGAGAAGGACCTATGAAAACAAACACAAAACAATTAAGAAAATGGTAATAGGAACATGTATATTGATAATTACCTTAAATTAAATGTGAATGGATTAAATGCTCCACCAAAAGACACAGTCTTGCTGAATGAATACAAAAATGAGACCCATATATATGTTGTCTACAAGAGACCCACTTCAGAGCTACGGACACAAACAGACTGAAGGTGAGGGGATAGAAGAAGATATTCCATCCAAATGGAAATCAAAAGAAAGCTGGAGTAGCAATACTCATTTCAGATAAAATAGACTTTAAAATAAAGAATATTACAAGAGACAAGGAAGGACACTACATAATGATAAGGGGATCAATCCAAGAATATATAACATTTATAAATATATATGCACCCAACATAGGAGCACCTCAGTACATAAGGCAAATTCTAACAGTCGTAAAAGAGGAAATCAACAATAACACAATAATAGCAGGGGACTATAACACCTCACTTACACCAATGGACAGATCATCCAGACAGAAAATTAATAAGGAAACACAAGCTTTAAATGACACAACAGACCAGACAGATTTAAGTGATATTAAATTTATAGGACATTCCATTCGAAAACATCAGATTACACTTTCTTCTCAAGTGCACACAGAACATTCTCCAAGACAGATCACATCTTGCATCACAAATCAAGCCTTGGTAAATTTAAGAAAACTGAAATCATATCAAGCATCTTTTCCGACCACAATGCTATGAGATGAGAAATCAATTACAGGGGAAAAAGCGAGAAAACCACAGACACGTGGAGGCTAAACAATACTTACTAAATAAGAGATCACTGAAGAAATCAAAGAGGAAATCAAAAAATACCAAGAGACAAATAACAATGAGAACATGACCATCCAAAACCTATGGGAGGCAGCAAAAGCAGTTCTAAGAGGGAATTTTGTAGGAATACAATCCCACCTTAAGAAACAAGAAAAATCTCAAATAAACAATCTAACCTTAAACCTAAAGGAACTAGAGAAAGAAGAACAAACAAAACCCAAAGTTAGCAGAAGGAAAGAAATCATAAAGATCAGAGCAGAAATAAATGAAATAGAAACAAAGAAAGCAATAGCAAAGATCAATTCAACTAAAAGCTGGTTCTTTGAGAAGATAAACAAAATTGACAAACCTTTAGTCAGACTCATCAAGAAAAAGAGGGAGAGGACTCAAATCAGTAAAATTAGAAATGCAAAAGGAGAATTTACAACAGACACTGCAGAAATACAAAGCATCATAAGAGACTACTACAAGCAACCCTATGCCAATAAAATGGACAACCTGGAAGAAAAAGGACAAATTCTTAGAAAGGTATAACCTTCCAAGACTGAACCAGGAAGAAATAGAAAATATGAACAGACCAATCACAAGTAATGAAATTGAAACTGCGATTAAACATCTTCCAACAAACAAAAGTCCAGGACCAGATGGCTTCACAGGTGAATTCTATCAAACATTTGGAGAAGAGCTAACACCCATCCTTCTCAAACTCTTCCAAAAAATTGCAGAGGAAGGAACACTCCCAAACTCATTCTATGAGGCCACCATCACCCTGATACCAAAACCAGACAAAGATACTACAAAAAAGAAAATTACAGACCAATATCACTGATGAATATAGATGCAAAAATCCCCAACAAAATACTAGCAAACAGAATCCAACAACACATTAAAAGGATCATACACCATGATTAAATGGGATTTATCCCAGGGATGCAAGGATTCTTCAATATACACAAATCAATCAATGTGATACATCATATCAACAAATTGAAGAATAAAAACCATGTGATCACCTCAATAGATGCAGAAAAAGCTTTTTATAAAATTCAATACCCATTTATGATAAGAGCTCTCCAGAAACTGGGCATAGAGGGAACCTACCTCAACATAATAAATGCCATATATGACAAACCCACAGCCAACATCATTCTCAATGGTGAAAAACTGAAAGCATTTCCTCTAAGATTAGGAACAAGACAAGGCTGTCCACTCTGACCACTATCATTCAACACAGTTTTGGAAGTGCTAGCCATAGCAATCAGAGAAGAAAAAGAAATAAAAGGAATACAAATTGGAAAAGAAGTAAAACTTTCACTGTTTGCAGCTGACCTGACACTATACATAGATAATCTTAAAGATGCCACCATAAAACTACTAGAGGTAATTAATGAATTTGGTAAAGTTGCAGGATACAAAATTAATGCACAGAAATCTCTTGCACTCCTATACACTAATAACAAAAGATTAGAAAGAGAAATGAAGGAAACAATCCCATTCAGCATTGCAACAAAAAGAATAAAATACATAGGAATAAACCTACCTAAGGAGGTAAAAGACCCGTACGCAGAAAACTATAAGACACTGATGAAAGAAATCAAACATGACACAAAAAGATGGAGAGACATGCCATGTTCTTGGATTGGAAGAATCAATATTGTGAAAATGACTGTACTACTTGTTTACCATATGATCCAGCAATCCCACTACTGGGCATGTACCCTGAGAAAACCATAATTCAAAAAGACACATGCATCCCAATGTTCACTGCAGCACTATTTACAATAGCCAGGTCATGGAAGCAACCTAAATGCCCATTGACAGACGAATGGATAAAGAAGACATGGTACATATATACAATGGAATATTACTCAGCCATAAAAGGAACAAAATTGGGTCATTTGTAGAGACGTGGATGGACTGAGAGACTGTCATACAGAGTGAAGTAAGTCAGAAAGAGAAAAACAAATATCGTATATTACACATATATGTGGAATCTAGAAAAATGGTACAGAGGACCTGTTTTCAAGGCAGAATTAGAGACACAAACGTATGGACACCAAGGAGGGAAAGTGGTGGGCGTGTGGTGGTGTTATGAATTGGGAGATTGGGATTGACATATATACACTAATATGTACAAAATAGATAACTAATAAGAACCTGCTGTATAAAAAAATAAATAAAATTTAAAAAAATAGACTAAGAGAGAAAAGTGATTTTTAGAAAGATAGGTAGTTAAATCTCTTGAATGTTGTCAAGTAAAATATGGTGAAAGGCTAATGGATTTGGCAACATGGAGGTCATGAGGGTCTTTGAGAAGAGCTATGGAGATGGAAGACAGAATGAAATGTGTTGAAGGTGAACTTGCAAAGTAACTATAGGTGATTAAGTTTGTTTAATTAGACCATAAATTCCATGATGGTGTAGACCATTAGGTTTTGGTGTTTGCTCTATTTCCAGTGCCTGTGAATACTTTACATTTAAATATCTCCACATCCTCATGAGTTTTTCCAATCCTTACTGGGTAAGCTATTTACAATAAGGATATAAGCTAACAGCTGCTCTGAAAAAAGAAGTTAACTGTTAGAATGACCTACAAAGAACGCCTATTTTCGTTATGCTACTTTTGTTTTCGTTTCTTTTGCAACTGTCACTTACATAGAAGAAAATTGGCAGTCACCCCCAAAATTATATTCTTCATGATCACCAGTGCTCCATTTATGGAGGCATAGAAAATCATGGGTGTTCCTACTGTATTACACTGGAGCATTCCCATTTAAGAGGGAACTGGCTATTCAAAAATAATACATTGAGAGCAATAATCCTGATTTAAATTCCCAAATCATATCAGCAAAACCAAGAAGTAAAAGAGAAGGAGGAATTTATATGCTAAATTCCTCATCTAAAGTGGGAGGAGACAAGTGATAATATTTCACTTTTGACTTTAACAATTAAGGAAATATAAAATAAAATATACTTTTAGGTTGAATTTCAGGCCTGCTAACTGTTGTTGCCAAATGTTTCCTGGGCTAAGGAAGGTAAGACAAAGCAGAGCTTTAAGACGAAGAAAAGAACCAAGCCAGGCTGACATCTCCAATTTCACTGCAGAGCAGGAGTTCTAGGCCTCCAATGTAAGACATGTTTTTGGACGGCCTAGGGACAATTATTTCAAGGCCACTAAATGGAGAATAATCCCAAAGAAAAAGAATGAGAGAAATATCCACCCATTCAAGATGAGCCTAAATATATAAATTCCAAAAAAGTCCACAAAATGTAGGAAAAAAGTCAACAAAATCAACTATCAGAATATGAATTTACAACAGATGGAAATAAATAACAGAAAAATCTGAAATAGACTTCAAAGTAAGTATGTTTAGGGTTTTCAAAGAGATAAATGAAGAAATAATATCTACGAATAAGGATAAAATTATGAAATGTAAATGGATATTTTTAAAAAATGAAATAATTAAGTTGAAAACTACGGTTGTCAAATAAATTCAATAATGGGATAATCTCTTGACTAGATATAGCTAAATGAAGACTCAGTGAATTGGAATAAAGTATAAAAATGTTTTCTCCAAATACACATAGAGAAATAGAGAAACTTTAAGAAAGAAAGAACTGTTGAAAGATAGATAATATATTGAGAATTTTCAACTTCCATTAACTAGGAGCTCTGTAAGGAGAAATTAGAGGTATAGATGGAGAAGCAATATTCAACACAACAATCGCTGAGAGTTTTCCAGCAATGAAGAAAGACATGGGTCCCTGGATTATAAGTATTCACCAATACTGAGCAAAATAAAATAAACCCAGCAAAACTGGAGAGTCCAAAAATAAAATTTCTAAGAATATAAATGTCAAAAGTGAACCTTTAAAACTTTTAGAAAAAAAATGTAGATGATTGTCTTTCTGGCCTTGTGGTAGGGTAGGATTTCTTAAATAATACACTAAGAGCACCAACTTTAAAAAGAAAAGATTGATAGGTTCAACTACATTAAGATTGTTAAAACTTCTGCTCAGAAAAAGAGACTTCAAAAAAGTGAAAAATCAAACTATGAACTGGTAGAAAATACTCATACAACCAACAAAATATCACAACTGAGAATATATTTTAAAATTTCTACAAGTTGATAAGAAACAAACAAACAACTCACTAGGGGGAAAAAGATTTTCTGAATTCCATCAAAAAGGAAATCATATGGTTAGTTAAAAAGTAAAGAGATATCCGACCCCACTAGTAATCAGGGAAATGCAAATTAAGACAAACTGAGATGCCATTTTTTACTAATTTGATCTTTAAAAATTAAAGAAATCTGATTATATTGAGTTTTGGCAAGCGTATCAATGGCATCCCCATCTGTAATTTTGGGGAGTGTAAATTGATAGTTATTTTAAAAATCAATTTGACATTATCGTGTAAAATTGAACATCCTTATACCCTGCAACTCAGCAATTCTACCCCCAGATATATATCCAAGAAAAAACTTTAGTATATGCGTCTCAAGAATTTGTACAAAAATGTCATAGCAGCACGATTCATAATATCAAAAAATTAAAGCATCCTAAATGTCCATTGACAGGGGAAAGTTAAATTGTATAAATTTATACCATGGAATATTTCACAGCAAGAAAATGAAAAAACTACAACCACATACAATGGCCTGGATGAATCTTAAAATATTACATGAAAAAAACAAGTTCCAGAGAATTATATCTAGTAAGATATCCTTTTTATAAAATTTAAAACCAAGCTACATCAAATAATATGTTGTAAAGGCCTAGATAAATAGATGACAAAACATGTATTAAAGCAAGGGAAAAGTAAACACAAAATTCATATTAGGGATTATTTCTGGGAGGGAGGGAGACGGAGGGATGGGATAGGGAAAGAGCCCATTAAAAGATGTATGTTTTTTGTAATAATTTAGTTTTTCATTCTTAAAGATTCCTCAAATGTTAGATATTAAATACAATATATCTATATCAACTATATCTATATATCTGTTTCTGAACTGATATTGACATATACTGATATTTACCTTTATAGAGATGGAAAAGACAGAAAGATAGATAGATAGGTAGATAGCTAGACAAAAATATATAGTACTTAGTGGTCATGAACCATGAATGATGATCACTCCAAATCTCTATCCCAGAGATCCAAAAGGAGAAAAAAAAAAAAAAGAGTAGAAAGCTTCCAGAGAAAAGTGAGGAGGAAATAAGACATTTCCAGTCACACAGAGACTCAAACTGTTCTCATCTCTCAACCCATGTTGAAGGAACCACCAAAGAGCGACAAGTGACCCTAGAGAAATGAAGTGAGTTATAAAGGACAGTGGTGAGCCGAGAAATTGATGAAGTATGTTTATAAATTTAATAAAACAGTTGACTTAATTAATTTTTAATATTTTTTAAAGGTGAACCTAAAACTGCAGAGAGTTAATAACAAAGGAGACGGTGGGGAAGGTGTGCAGAGTGGATAACTCCAGCAATCTAAAAACTTTTGGCTAAGGATTCCTGAAGAGTTTTCATTAGAAGACGAATAGGTATACATATTTAAAAGAATAAGTACTAAAAGGTTATATACAAAAATTATAACTCCAAGTCAGAAAGGAGTTGGGGCAAGAGGAAGAGAATATATAATGGCCAAAAAAAAAGGTTATAAAGAAAGGTTAGTAATGTATAAACAGGGCATAACTACATCTATAACAGAGATTTTAAAAATCATGAGAACATTATGAACGACTTTAACCAATAAATTGTGAAACAGATGAAATGAAAATTTTCTAGAAAAGTCTAAATTCTCAAAATTATCTCAAGAAGAAATAAAAAAAAAACCTGTTAATATCTTTTAAAGTAATTTAACCAGTAAACTGTTTCTTCCACCTCACAAAATATTACCAGTCTTAATAGTTTTACTGCCTAGTTTTTCTAGTTTGAAGGAATAGGTATTCCCTATCTTACATATTGGGTTGGCCAAAAACCCAATAAATAGTTTCATCGGGGAAGGTAATCCAACTCATTTTTTAAGATTAATATAAAATTGACCCAAACTGGGCAAAAATAAAAGAACATATAACACAATCTCATTTACGAGCACAGATACAAAAATTTTGAACTATTAGCAAGTCAAATCCAAGTACATATTATTCCAAGAACATAAGGATGATTCAGTATTAGAAAATCCACTTATGTATTCCTGCCACATAAATTAACAGATTAAAGAAAGAAAACCAAAAACAAGGAAAGAATGAAAAAAAAGAAAAGGAAAGAAGGAGAAAAAAGAAGGCAAACCATATGATCTTAGCAATAAATGCAGAAAAAGCACTCAACAACATTCATGATTTAAACAAAAACTAAAAACTCTCCGAGTTTTAAAACTAAGGATAGAAGGAAACTTTCTTAAGCTGATAAAGACATCTATCCCAAACCTAAAGCAAATATTATTTATATTAATGTCAAGAGCAAGACAATAATATCGGTCTTACTCTTAATATTCTATTAGAGAATCTAACAAATACAATAGGACAAGAAAAAAAGAGTTTAATAATCGCAAAGGGAGATACATCACTGACGTTATTTCTACAAAGACATAATTCTCCACATAGAACATCTAATCTACAAATAATCAAGATTCGCCATGAACACTAGGTAAAAGACGAACATATAAAAATCACAGCAGACAGGATAACAGCACTAGGAAGTGTTTCTGGCCTCCCCTTGTGAATGCATATGCCATAGAAGCTAGGAGGAGATTCATGAATCAAGGTAGTTAACATTAAAAACAAACAAACAAGGACAAAAACAAAGCAAACCAAAAAACCCTTCTGGGCAACAGTATGTAATTGGGTCCTGGTAGTAGGAGAATAAGCAATTAACATAAAAAAAGAGCTGGGTACCACAGGTAGGATTAGGGAAAGGGATTTTTCAGCTTCTCTCTCTTTTTTTTTTTTTTTTCTCTCCAGCATTAGTCTCTTCACTTCTGCAAGGCAGAATGTCATATATGATGTCATATATAACAACAAATAGAGCAGCATCAGTCAAGCACCAGCTCCAGCAATGAGGGGAGAGATTAAAATCAAGGTAGTGCATCTACCTGTCAGGAGTGGAGTGCAGCTAACAACTAGGGCTTGTTGTACATTAGAATTAGATCTCCCAAACTGATTCATCCTGAATGACTGAACTTTTTTTTTTTTTTTTTTTGCGGTATGCGGGCCTCTCACTGTTGTGGCCTCTCCCTTTGCGGAGCACAGGCTCCGGACGCGCAGGCTCAGCGGCCATGGCTCACGGGCCCAGCTGCTCCGTGGCACGTGGGATCTTCCCGGTCCGGGGCACGAACCCGCGTCCCCTGCATCAGCAGGCGGACTCTCAACCACTGCGCCACCAGGGAAGCCCATGACTGAACTTTTGTACTCTTTAACCAACATTTCCCTGTTTCCCTGCTTCTCAGTCCCTGCCAAACACCATTCTACTCTCTGCTTTTGAATTTGACTTTTGTAGATTCCACGTATAAGTGCGATCATGCAGTATTTGTCCTTCTGCATCTGGCTTACTTTGTTTAACATAATGTCCTCCAGGTTCATCCACGTTGTAGCAAATAGAAGGATTTCCTTCTTTTCTAAGGCTGAAAAATGTTCCACTGAAATCTGCTGAGAGGGTTGATCCTAAGTGTTCTCCCCACACACCCAGACCCCAAAATCGAAACTATGCAAGGTGATGGATGTGTTAATTAACTTGATTGTGGTAATCATCTCACATTGTGTATATATATACACACAATGTCTCACATTGTGTATATATATATATATATATATATCAAAACATCATGTTGTATACTTTAAATATATACAATCTGTATTTGTCAATTACACTTCAATAAAGCTGAAAACCAGAAACAACTAAGGTTTGTCTCTGAGCTTTCTTGCCCCATACTCATTCCCATCTCAGCAGCTAGGTGATTACAGTTCCTGAAAAGGCTGAGCAGGGCAGAGATAGAGACAACACAGAGCTGAAGCATTTTCTCAGCAGGAAGGGCACAGGCTGGGACCTGAGCTTTAATCACAAACCAAGGTGGTTGAATCAGAGCCTTCAGGAGGCTGGGAGGTGGCTAGATGACAATAACATGCCATCTTCACAACCTTTATAAAAAGGAGCGCAGCAGCTCCAACCAGTTAAAACAAGAGAAAGTGGTGGGACAGAGCAAGAGCTTAAAGGCATTAATTATCATCAGTGGGATAAGGGCGGCCGTTCACAACACAAAAGAGGAACATGAAAGAGAGACTATTCAACGCCGGAGGAGGAAGAAGTCATAAAGGAAAATTATCTAGACATGTTAGGTATGAAAATAAAATGGAAAGAGTTCAATTGATATCGTGAATAGCAAAAGGCTTATATCATTTTAAGGAGACTGTATTAAAGAACTCTCCTAGAAGACACCAAGAATGTATTAAGAAAACAAAAAATTATATATAAAAGATACTTAGAAACGCCGGAAGAAGAGAAAAAAAAGTTGAGAGGAAGCAATTAAATGACTGTGAATTTTCCATATTTCAAAAAATATAACTTCAGGTTAAGAAGAAGTGCAGAATAAATATAAAAACACCCCACACTAAGCACCCACATCTTAAACTATAAAATTTTAAAACATCAAACCAAAGGGTTATTTACAAAAGCTTCCAGAACAAAGAAGTAGATCACCTACAGAGGAACAAGAATCAGTTTGACATCAGACTTCTTAATTGTAGCACTAGAGGCAGATGGCAAAGGAGAAATATTTTCAAAATGTTAAAATTATTTTGAAGCTTAGAATTTTATATCTACAGAAACCCTCATTAAAGTATAAACATGTAATAAAGATATTTTTATGCATAAAGGGTTTTGCTACAAATATATTTTTGGAAACTCTCTAAGAGAAAATATTCCAGCAAAAAAAGAAGTTCAAGAAGATAGTGTAATATAAATGAAGGACTGACTGAAATAGATTTACCATATATCTGTTACGATCCAGAATTAAAATTCTAGATAATGCCAACAAAGTTAAGAGGGGGATGTTGAAGGAATGAAAGAAAAAAAGTATAAACAAGTTTACATATAAGCACAGATGCACAAATTCTAAAGAAAATATTAGCTACCTAAACCCACAAGCGTGCCTCTATTCAAGAGAGTTCATCCTAAGACGTAAGGGTGATTTAACATTAGAAAGTCTATCAATGTAACTTACCACATTAAAAGTAGATACAGAGAAAGTACTTTATAAGGTTAAATTAAAATATTTATTTTTTATTTTTTAAAAAGCCTCTTTGAGGATTGAGAATAAAAAGGACTTCCTTAACTTGATAAAGATTTTATGCCAAAACCCTAAGCAAACATCAAACTCAATGGAGATTCGTAGGAACATATTCCCTTTAAGACTAGGAAGAAAACAAGCATTTTCTTCATTACTACTACTTTTAACATAGCACTGAATGTAAAAGGTGGAAGATTAGAAAGGGAAAAATTAAAACTTCTATTCTTTTCCTTTGATATGATCATCTATATCAAAAACCTAATAGGAGCTATTAGAACTAACAAGAGAATTCAGCCAGAGTTACAATATTCCTCTATGACACCAATAATGAAACTGAAAATAAATTAGAAAATAAGGTATCATTCATAGTAACAACAAATTTTATAAAGTATGTAGAATGCACACAACTTTTAGAGAGAAAAATTTACAACTCACAGGATAAAACGGAAGATTTCAATAAAATAGAAAGACAACACACTCATGGATGAGATAGCATTCCATGATATAAAGATTTTAATCTGACCAAATCAGTCTATATACTCAATGCAAGGCCATTAAAATTCCAGCAGGACTCTTTTTTAGAAGCTCAACAAACATTTAAAAACTTATATGGAAGAATGAAAGTTCTTGAATAGCTAAATTTTGAAAAATATAAAGGGTCATGAGGGAATTTACTTTATCAGATAGGAAGGCAAATAGATATAAGTAGAAAATAAAGAGCTCAAAATTTTACTCTTTTATACATGTTTTTGATTTATCAAAGAGGTGATACCACAAACTGATGTTGAAAGGATGGATTATTTAATCAATGAAAGATGTTAGAAAACGGGTTTACAATATGGAGGAATCCTACCTCATTCTGTTTGCAAAAATATATTCCAAATGGATTAAAGATCAAAATGTGAAATGCGAAACTATAAAGTTAATAAAGAACAGCTTGGAGTAAATTTTACCTAAGGGTGGGGGAAAGCACCTTAAATGGGACCCCCAAACCACAAACTTTAAGGTGAAATTTTGATGACTTTGTATTAAAATTAAAGAATTCTGTTTAAGTGAAGTACACCATGCATACAGTTAATTGCTGGGTGACAATTGGGAGAAGATATGTATATATTCAAAATCCAAAAGATCAATATCTAGAATAAAAAAGGACTCCTAAAAATCAGGAAAAAAAGAATAGCAAAACCAACAGACAAATATTTGTAGACGATATATAATACTTAAGAATGCTGAGAAGTAAGCGCCTTGTGTCTTACAGGAGAGTTCACCAAATTGGCCAGTTACAAAATAAATAGACAATATGTCAGCAATATTCTGTTAGAAAATATAATGAATTAAAATTCCATCCATGTGTGGAGAACAGTATGGAGGCTCCTTAAAAAACTACAAATAGAAGTACCATATGACCCAGCGATCCCACTACTGGGCATATACCCTGAGAAAACCATAATTCAAAAAGAGTCATGTACCAAAATGTTCATTGCAGCTCTATTTACAATAGCCTGGAGATGGAAACAACCTAAGTGTCCATCATCGGATGTGGCACATATATACAATGGAATATTACTCAGCCATAAAAAGAAATGAAATTGAGCTATTAGTAATGAGGTGGATAGACCTAGAGTCTGTCATACAGAGTGAAGTAAGTCAGAAAGAGAGAGACAAATACCGTATGCTAACACATATATGTGGAATTTAAGAAAAAAAAAATGTCATGAAGAACCTAGTGGTAAGACAGGAATAAAGACACAGACCTACTAGAGAATGGACTTGAGGATATAGGGAGCGGGGAAGGGTAAGGTGTGACAAAGTGAGAGAGTGGCATGGACATATATACACTACCAAACGTAAAATAGATAGCTAGTGGGAAGCATAGCACAGGGAGATCAGCTTGGTGGTTTGTGACCACCTAGAGGGGTGGGATAGAGAGGGTGGGAGGGAGGGAGACACAAGAGGGAAGAGATATGGGAACATATGTATATATATAACTGATTCATTTTGTTGTAAAGCAGAAACTAACACATCATTGTAAAGCAACTATACTCCAATAAAGATGTTAAAAAAAAATTCCATCCATGATATCAACAATAAAACGAGATTCCTATACATAAATGTAATAAGAAAATTGCTTGATGCATAAAGAAAACTTAACTGACGAAAGAACAGTTGGAATAAAATCATGTTTCTCATTGGGTAGATAGGATTTTGCAAGTTGTCAGTTCACCATTATTTAATTTAAGAATCTTATTGAGACACCAATCAAATCCTAAAAGGACTTTTTTGGGACTTGAGTAAATCCTTTAAAAAGTTTATCTGGAAAAGTAAATAGATAAGAAGGGCCAATAAATCTTCTAAAAATAAGAAGGGTGAAATTACATTAGTAAATGTTCATACACATTATAATTCTACAATAATAAAAAGTGTCCTCTCGGAATATACAGATAAATGAAATAAAATAGAAAGTCGAGAGCCGAAAATGGTGTAAGAATTCAATATATGATAAACGTAGTGTTTCAAATTGTTCAAAGAAAGTGATTATTCAATAATAGTACTAGGAGGGTTACCTAATTATTGGAGGGAAAATAAAGTCATAATCCTATTACTCAACGTCTTCAGTGTAAACTATGAATTGACTGAAAGATTAAAATATTAAAAATGAAATAAAAGAATAAGCAAAAGCACATTAACCTGTATATATGTAAAGGCAGTATTCATAAAGGAAAATAACGACATTCTGACAACATGAATGGAAGCAGTCTATATGTAAAAAATCAACATAAATAAAGTTCACAGGCATACAAAAACTGGTAAATTGTTATTGTAATATATGATAAAAGATTCACATTTTTAATAAATAAATAGCTCTTACAAACATCAGTACAATAAAAATACAAGGGATATAGACTGTCAAGTGAAAAAAGAAGAAATTAAAAGGGCTTACAAAAGAGAATTCCTGGGGGGGGGGGGGCTTATATAAGGTAGGAGAAAACTGAACAAACATTCTCAGATAAATGTAAATTAAACAATGAAGTATAACTTTTTACCTATAGAACTGGTGAAAAGAGTAGGGGTAAATAGAAATTTTCACAGTGTTGATGAGGGTATAAATTTCTTAAAAAACAAAACAAAAAACCTTCTGGTAATATGTGTTTAAAAATCGTAAGACTGTACACACTCTTTGACCCAGTAATTCCATGGCTAGAATTTACCAAACTATTGATATAATGAGAGAGATGCTAAAGCTTTGGCTACAGGGCTGTTTATCAGAGAGTCATGTGTAATTATGAAATGTTCAAAACAAGCTAAATGTCCAACAATAACAAACTGACCCATGATATGAGGATATGATAGAAGATGTACAACCATCAAAAGTTATGTTCTGTTAAGAATGCTTAATTACATAGAAAATACTCTAAGCATATTAAGCGAAAGAAACCTATTACCCCATAGTTAGGAAAAAGAACCCGTAAGAATATATACCAATATGTTAACAGATTTATACTACGGAACGAAGCTTATAGGTGCTTTTAATTTCACCTTTGGGCTTCTCTTTGTGCTTCACCTCTGTGCTTCTCTTGTGCAAATTTTCTAGAATGAACACATATTTGTTTTGCAATCAGAAATGTGTAATAAATGTTAGTTTTATAAATTACATTGGAGCAATGGAAATATAAGTGTATTTTCTGCTTCCATCAATGTATTCACATTTAAATAGATTCAGGGGAAATGTAGTATCAGGAAGCATTACTAATTTATTATGTAGTGAACCTGGAGAAGTATAAGCATTTTACCTGGCTATTTTTATTGTCTATTCTACTAATTGGCACAGAAGTTCCACGTGGGACCAACAGCCACAAACTCCAAGCTATGGATTAATTAGCCCAAACTTTGAAAGTCCTTTGGACAAGCTGATTTCTTGGCCTCTTCCTTCAACACATGCTTCATTCAGTGTTGGCACATTCGGTATAGTTATTAAGGATTTCCTGAAGGGTATTGTGTAAAAGCAACTGGAGAAGAGTTATTCTCAACTACTTTATCCATTCATTCATTCTTGCCTTCAGTTATTCATGCGTCTCTATTCTATTGTTTCATTTTATAATAATTTATTAAGCATTATTATATGTCATATGATGGGCTTGGAACATGGAAAGACTGAAAATACAAGTGAAACACAATCTCTACCCTCTTAACACTTTAACTCTCGTAGGTGTAATAAAACATATATGTGAATAGCTACAACACGAGTTAAGAAGGAATGTTATATGATCAGTACATATAATGAGATTGATCTGTCCTCAGAGGTATAGGTCTTTCTGTCTGGGTAATCGGAAAAACAATTCTAATTGTATAAAATGCTATTTGAGTTGAGTCTTAAAGCACGGATGGGATTTTCACCGGTAGGCTGGAGAAGGAGTACACTCCAGATGGAAGGAATGGCTCAGTAGGTGGGACTGTCTGACGCATGCCCAGGAGATGAATAGCAGATGTTTGGTAAAAGGGAAGGATGTGAGATCATTTTGGAAAGCTAGTAGTGGCCAGATTGTGGAGGATCTTAAATTCCAGGATAGACTGATACAGATTTGGTCAACAGTGACGAACTCCTGAAGGTTTTTGAACAAGGAAGTCATGTCATGATTAAACTGTGTTTTAGGAAGTTTACTCCGGTATCTGTACACAGCTGGGATTTCAAACTCAACATGCTTAAAATTGTATGTAGAATTCTTTTTCTTCTTCCTCCTCTTGTACATCCTCTTCTTTCTCCATTCTCTATCTCAGTTAACAACCATCATCTCTGCAGTAGCCAAAATAATGTTACGGGTCATCCTTGTACTTACCACCTACCCACCAATAACATCCAATAAATCACCAAATTTCACACCCACCATATATCAGACACTATGCTTGGCACTGTGCTAGGCTCTTGGAGATACAATAGTAAAGTTTGTTGCCTTTAAATGAGTTGGGCTTCAAGGGCAGACTTACTGATCTAAAAGCTGACAGGACTAGAGTTCTAGAATGAGGGTAAGGTGTGAAGATGTAGATTTAAATTTCCATATAGAAATGATAGTTTAGGTTAGGGGATTATATATGATATTAGCCTGGGAATGAATATACGGAAAGAAGAGAAGATGGCCAAGAACTAGATTTACTTAGCAGGCGGAAGCAAAATCATAAAGGGGTCAGAGAAGAACTAACTGGAGAAACAAAAGAACTAGGTTGTGTAGTGCTGGACTGAGAGAAGAGCATCAAGAAAAGGGAAACAAGCAACAGTGTGAAATACTCCCCAAAAGTTCAAGGAGAACAAGGAAATAATAAAAAAAAAGTTCATTCAATGTGCGATTAGGAGGGCATTGACTGTCACCCACCAAGACAGCAGTTTCTCTACAGCAACAGCTGCAGAAGTCATGCTGGAGGGGACAAAATGATGAATATGAGGAAGCAGAAGAGCCACATGTCTGTGAAGCTGGTGGTGTTCTTTCTAATACAACTCTTTAAAAAATTATGGCTTTCCTATGAATTTGACTGGAATTCATTCAATGCTCCCAAAGCTTACATCTGTAAATTTTGAGAGTCCTCTCTGTATTTTGGGCCATTGTTGGGTTGCTTTGGGGACAAGGCTCTCGCGGCTCTTAAACGTCCTTTGTCAAGGTGAGAGGGTCTTCTAGGCACCACTTTAAATTGTCCTGAGCTCTTACAAAACTATCTTATAGCCACACCAATAGTTTGATCTTTACCCAATTTCCTACTTCAAGACTCCTTGCTGGGAAAGACTGAGAATAAGAAATAGTTTTATTTTCTAAGTTAGTTTTATTTCCAAGTTAGTTTTCTTTTCCATTACTGAGCCTAATTTTCCATTACACGTCCTAATTTCTCCTTGAAAGCCAAGCAGTTCCTTCCTCAGTTCATTTATCACTCCATGTATCTTATGTATAGCTAAACATTGGCATTGATACTTTCAACATTCTCTCTGGAAATCTCCTTGTTCACACCTACAAGTTAATTAACTACATTCCTAGCTTCTAAATTGCTACAGGTATGAAATTTGCCAGTCTTTCCACCATTACCTAACGTGAGTCTTTCTCCAGCCTCCGAAAGAACTTTCCTATGACCGTTCAGTCTCCATTATCTGTTCCTTTCTACATTCTTCCTGCCTCCATCTGCCATCTGGTCCCCAAGCTACTGGCACATGTTTAAGATTTTTTTTACACAGCACCCACCTCCAGGTAGCAATTTCTCTTTCATTTAGCCTTTGCTGTATTACAAAGCACCCCCAAAAGTTCATGGCGTAAAACAATGATGATTTATTCCTTCTCACAATTGCATGGTTTGTCTGAGCATCTCCTCTTCGGTTTAGTCTGGGATTATTCATAAGGCTTGATTCAGCTGGAGGGTTGACTGGACTGGGAGGTTCAAAATGTCCTCACTCACATGTGTGGAAGTTGGCTCTGGTACTTGCAAACATCATTTCTGCCACATTCTCTTGGTCTGAGTAAGTCACAAGACCAGGCTTTATTCAAGGGACTGAGAAAAAGGCTCTGTCTCTGGATGTGAGGAATGGCAAAATCACACTGCAAAGGGGTAGGCATATTAGGATGAGAGGAAGACAGTCAACCACATTTTTGAAAAACAATTTTGAATTCTGATAAAGTCCTATTTATTTATTTTTATCCCTGGTGAATGCTTCTTGTGTTATGTCAAAAATACTTTTCCTGTCCCCAGGCCAAAAGATTTTTTTTAATAAAAGTTTTGTAGGTTTCAGTTTTATGTTCAGGTCTATGAACTATCTTGAATTAATTTTTGTGTACTGTGTGAAGAAGAGACCAGAGTTCAATTTTTTCATGTGGGTATCCAATTGATCCAACACAATTTGTTGAAAAGACTATCCTTTCCTCATTCAATTAACCTGGCAACTTTGTCAGAAATCAATTACCTGTACATGTATGGACCTATTTCTGGACTCTCTACTCATTTCCATTGATCGATTTATCTGTCCTCCTGCCAATACCACACTGTCTTGATTAGTGTAGCTTTATAGTAGGTCTTAAAATCAGGTAGAGTAAATCTTCCAACTTTTTCTTTTCAGGTTTTTTTTTGGCATATTTAGATCCTTTACATGTCCATATAAAATTTAGATTTATATTGCCTACTTCTACATAAAAATACTGTTAAGACTTCACTGGAAGTGTGCTAAATCTGTATGATCAATTTTGAAAGAACTGAAATTGTAACAAAACTGAATCTTCCAGTTTACAAATGTAGTATATCTCCCCATTAATTTAGGTTTCTTTTTCTTTCTCTCTGCAAATTTTTTGTTTCGTTTTGTTTTCAGGAGGGAGGTCTTGCACCCTCTGCATTAAATTTATTCCTAAGTATTTTATGTTTTCTTCCATGCTATTGAAAGTGATTTTTAAAATATTTCATCTTCCACTTGTTTGTTACTCATATATGAAAAAGACAATTAATTTTTGCATATTGTCTTTTACTTTTATATTACTCACTTATTAATTATATTCAATTTATGTAGCTTTTTTAGAATTTTCTATGCAAATACAGTTTATTTTCTTCATAGACAAATAAATACAGTTTTATCTCTTCTGTTCTAAAGTGCATGCTGTTTATTTCAATTTCATGTCTTAGCACATTGGCTATGACCTCCAGAACAATTTTGAACAGAAGTAGTGAGATCATACATCCTGCCTATGTTTCCAATCTGAGGGGAAAAAAACCTTCAATACAGCATCAAGTATGTGATAGCTATAGGCTTTTCATAGATTTCATAGGTGCCCTTGATCAGATTGAGAAAATTTCTTTCCCTCTCCAGTTTTCTGAGAGTATTTATCATGAATGGGTGCTCTCCTATATCAACTTAAATTATTACATATTTTTGTCCTATATTCTGCTAATGTGGTAAATTGTACATCAATAGATTTTTTAAAAGCTGAACCAAAGTAACATTTGTGAGGTAATTCCCACTGTTTCATATTGGCTTATCATTTTTATATATTGATGGATTAGATTTGCTAACATTTTTTTTAGGACTTGTCCATCAATGGTCATGGAGCACACTGGCCTGCAATTTTCTTTCTTGCATCTTGTTTGGATTTGATATTAAGATAATCCTGGACTCAATAAATAAGTTGAAAATTATTCTCTCCATCTCTATTTTTGGAAAGAGTTTGAATAGGATTGATATTAGTTTTCTCAAATGTTTATAGAATTTACCAATGAAACCATCTGTCCCTGAAGCGTCTTTGTGTAAAATTCTGGTTCTAAGGAATTTATAAATTTCATCTAAGTCATCACAATTTTTGACACACAGTTGTATATAGTATCCCTTTATTTTGAAATCTGAGGGTCTGTAAAGCTATCCCATTTTAAAAATTCCTGGTATTTTTCTCTTTTTTTCTTCATCAGTGTAGCTAAAAGTTTATCAGTTTTTTCAAAACTGCAACTTTGGTTTTGTTTATTTACTCTATTATTTTTTCCCATTATATTTATATCTGTTTTCATCTTAATTACTTTTTTCTACTCATTTTGAATTTAATTTGCTCTTTTTTATCCAATTACTCATGGCAGAGGCTTAGGTAATTGATTTTATCTCATTCATTTCTAATATGAGTATGTATTCAAGCTATTTATTTCCCTTAAGAATTATTTTAGTTGCAGTCACACATTTTGATATGTTTTCATTATTATTCAGTTCAAAATATTTTCCAAATTCTCTTTTAATTTTTTCTTTTAAAAATGGGCTTTAAGAATTTATGAAGGGACTTCCCTGGTGGCGCAGTGGTTATGAATCTGCCTGCCACTGCAGGGCACACGGGTTCAAGCCCTGGTCCAGGAAGATCCCACATGCCACGGAGCAACTAAGCCTGTGCGCCACAACTACTGAGCCTGCACTCTACAGCCTGTGAGCCACAACGGCTGAGCCTGCAAGCCACAACTACTGAAGCCCGTGTGCCTAGAGCCCATGCTCCACAACAAGAGAAGCTCCCGCACCACACTGAAGAGTAGCCCCCGCTCGCCACAATTAGAGAAAGCCCACGTGCAGCAACAAAGACCCAACGCAGCCAGAAGTAAATAAACAAATAAATAAATGTTTTTTTAAAAAAAAGAATTTATGAAATGAAATGCTTCATTTCAAAATTTTGATGAATTTTCTAGGTAGTTTATTGTCATGGATTTCTAGTTTAATTATGTCATGTTCTAGAAACATACTCTGCATGATTTTAATCCTTTAAAATGTATTGGACACTTTATGGCCCTGTATACATTCTACTATTGAAAATTCCATCTGCACTTGAAAAGAATGTGTATTATGTGGTTATTGGATATAATGATCTATAAATTTCAATTAGGTCAACATGGTTGATGATGTTGTTCAAATTTCCCATACCCTCACTGATTTTTTTCTACTTGTTCTAGCAATTACTAAATAAAGGGATATTAAAATATTTAACTGTAATTGTAACATTTTGTATTTTTTCTTTTAGTTCTGTCAATTTTTGTTTCTTATATTTTGAAATTTTGTTGTTAAATGTGTACATGCTAGGATTGTTATGTCATTTTTTTCTCCTATGGTAAGAACTTTTCATTTAATCAAGATAGTAATATGACAAAATATAAAGGTGAGCATATTTTGTTACTTTTCAAACATATTATAAAGATGAAAATGATATTATATGACCAAAACTATTTAAAATACCATACATAGTATAACTCAGATAAAGAGATGAATAAAAAATGAAAAGATGCATAGACACATAACATCAGCATGGTCATCTCTTAAAGACTGATGCCTCTAGAAATAAACATTTGACTATATATATGAGCTTTTTTTTTTTTTTTTTTTGCTGTACGCGGGCCTCTCACTGTCGCAGCCTCTCCTGTTGTGGAGCACAGGCTCCGGACGCACAGGCTCAGCGGCCATGGCTCACGGGCCCAGCCGCTCCGCGGCATGTGGGATCTTCCCAGACCGGGGCACAAACCCGTGTCCCCTGCATCGGCAGGTGGACTCTCAACCACTGCGCCACCAGGGAAGCCCTATATATGAGCTTTTGACTAATTTAATTCAACACATTCCATGACTAACAGAACAAAATGGCTGAACCAATGGGACTGTGATATAGTATATTAATCAATGAAAATCATTTCAATAAACTTCTTTTTAATAGCTTTATTGAGATATAATTTATCTACCATATAACTCTCACATTTAAAGTATACAATTTAATGGGTTTTAGTATATTCAAATAGTTGTGCCAGGATTGTGGTTTTTTTCTCTTTATAAAATTGCCCTCTCTATCTCTGGTAATACTTCTTGTGTTTAAGTCTATTTATCTGATATTCATATAGCCAAACCAACTTTCTTAGTATTTGCATGGTGTATCTTTTCTCAACCTTTCCTTTCAGCCTCTCTGTGTCTTAACATTTAAAGTGCCTCTTATGTAAACAATATAGTTGGGCCTTCTTCTTCAAGCAGTCTGAAAATATTTTCCTTTTAATTGGAGTGTTTCATTTAATGTATTTATGAATATGGCCAGGTTTAATTCTACAGTTATTCTAATTTGTTTTAGTTGTCCCTTCTGTTCTTTGTTTCGTTTCTCCTCCTTTCATGTCTTCTTTTGGGCTAACGAGTGTTAGCCCAATCAGTTAGTATTTCATTCTATATAGTATAGTATATAGTATTTCATTCAGCTATACTCCTTTGTATTTATAGTATTTCATTCAGCTATACTCCTTTGTATTTTTTTTAGAGTTGTTTTAAAGATTATACTATGCATCCTTAACTTGTCACAATCTATTTTGAATTAATGACATTCTACTTCCCTTGTAATACAAGAATTTTACAATATAATTTTTTTATGCTATAAGTTTATTTACAAACATATCTAGGACGCGGAGTTCAAGAGTTTGATCCTTTTTCCAAAGAGACTGCACATCTTAAAATGCTCCTCTTCGTATCTGTCTCATGGATTATTTTTTAAGCAGTTGGTGTCTTACTACATAGAAAGATGCAGCAAATCCAGACTCAAAGTACAAAGTCATCATAGCTAGTAACCGCCACTTGTTTACCAATGAAGATGGTAAATTCTTCCCCGGACCCTCCTCATAGCGGCTCCTACGGACCACAGAGGTTGTGAACTTCCGGATGCTTTGTCCCAACAGAACGCTGTTGGAGGCCCTGCGAAAGGCGCAGAAACTGAAGGCGGAAGAAATGGCGGCAGCACACCCAGCACTCCTTTCCTCACGACCTTTACAATATTATTTTAAATGTATATCCTCCTCCTTTTTAATAGTGTTGTAATATATTTTTCTCTTTTGATACTTTATAAATCCATAATGTTGTTATTTTATTTCCTTTAAAAATATATATTTCCTTCCTAAATTTTAAAGAATTTAAAATTTTAATTCCTGTTTGAAAATTACCCCATGGCTTAGCGATTTTGATTTATCTTTCCTTTGCATTCCTGTAGCCAGTCAAAAAGAGTAGAAGAAATGAAAGCGATTACAGGTGCTTTATAAATACTGGAGCATAACAAAGGCAGCTGGTGGGAGGTGGGGATGGGGTGAGGTGGAAAAGACTTGTTTTGAAGACATCAGTTATTTATAAAGTTTTTCAAATTCAAGATGTAGCTTCTTCCAGGTTCCTTAGTCAGTCTAATTAGGAACAAAGATATTTTGAGTTTCCAAATTCTCATTGAGGGTCCTTCCCGGAGCCCTGGTGGGCATTCTTTGTCCTCTGAGCTTTCCTACTGTATCCCTTATTCCTTGTCTAGTGGAATTTGAAGTAGTAACATAAAACCCAGGGAAAGGAACCAGTTTTTAATACCCAAACCACCAAGTCTGAATCTGGGTTTGTAAGCCTCCAAGGCTTCATAAAATTGGAGGATAACGTCAGCTTAGGACTTACCACAAACCACGAGACATTTAAATTCTGATTTATGATTTAGGCTGGACCAGCACAAGCTATCAAGAAATCTCATGTTCCACCATTATTTTTTTTTAATGTAAAGTAGAAGTAAAAGGACTGAACTTGCTCAATTCCTTCCTGCTTGGTTAATGGAATTGATTGTGGAGTTGGCAGAGATAGTTACAGGTCAAAGGAATAGAACGGACCAACTTGTGTTCCTTCTCAGATTTGCCATCAATTGATCAAATGATCACAGTCAGATTCCTCTTACTCTCTGGGAGTCCAACCTTCAGCCCCAGTCAGGAGGAGACTCTGCCCTGGACTCTGCACTTAGAGGGACATGTTCTTGCTTTCCTCCTGTGGAGGAGGACGCAGGGTCAAGGGGATATGCCCACCTGGAACCCATGCCTGCCTTCTAGACACTTCTCCATGGAACCCTGGAATTCCTTGCACAAATGTCCCCTAGACCACTTTCAGGTCTTGCACAGAGTTCTGTTCCAAGACTGTCCTCCCAAATTTTGACTGGGCCGCAAATATGCTCACCATTTTCCCACTGGCCAAAGGGCACCTGCATTCAGAGCACATGAGCAGAGCTTGGTCATGGGGCTGTGGTGTCTATGTACCTACATGTGTGCCAGCTGAACGTCTCAAAGACGAGACAGATCTGAGCTGCTAAGGAATCCCAGAATTTAAATGTAGTCTAGCTTTCCAGGTCCCGATGAAAGTACACTTGTTAAGGTATGTGGCTAGAGCATATTTTATTCAATATTTTTAAAGGCTGAGTTATAAATTTTAAATATTTAGACATATGTGAGTCACCATTAAATGCTTGTTTTGGGCCCCACAAATGTTAAAGGAGGGCCTGTCTCCACAACATTTCCTTTTCATTGATCATAAACATGCTGGCTATAAATAACAATGGATGTTTAAAGGTCTTTAGAAACCTCAGGAACCTCAAACTATTTTTGTTTCTCTCCTTTTAAGTTTCAAGTGGTTGTGGAGAGCAGTCTAGAATTTGTTCGGGTTGATAGCAAGATCATTCACTACAAAGAGTTAAAAAATGTATGGAAAATTGTAAAATCTCTAAAGTCGAGGTATATTTTCAAAAATCTAGTACAATTCTAGCCGCCATTAATTTTTCAGATATTACATACTATGTTTCTATGTCCATGCTGCCAGAAGATCACAAGTAAATTTTGTTTTCATTCATACAACAAAAATCAGTTGAGCTTCCATAATGGGACATATTATGCTTATGCTAGGGATATACACAACTAACTATAAAACAATATAGTAAGAGCTGTCACAGAAATATGCCTGTAGAGCTGTAAAAGAGGAATATTAAAGTACTCAGTTAAAAACAGCCAAGAAGAAGAGGCTCATTAAACCTCAGGACTGGAGAACATAAGGACCATCTAGTCCACTGCCCAGCACTAACACAATAAATGAAAATAGACCCAGGCACATCACCATGAAATTCTGGAACACAAAGGGAAAGAGAGGATTATAAAAGTATCTCAAAAGAAAAATCAGGAAGATACAAAGGATCAGAATAGCCCCGATCATTTTAATGTAATACTAGAGCAATGTCATCAAAATTATAAAGTTATGAAAAATTATTATCAACTTAAATTCCAAACCTGGTCAAACTATTATCATAGTATAAGGAGAGACTAAATATATTTCCAGACAGGTACGTTCTTTTTTTTTTTTTTTTTTTTCATTCTTAAGATATACGTATTTCAGAGAAAGTTACTGGAGAAGGTGCTCCATTTTAAAAACAAGCGAATAAGCCTATATGGATGTAGACACAGGGCCCAAGTAATAGGGAATTCAATAAGAGAGAGGTCAAAGAAAACCCCCAGAATGATGACAAAGAGTAATCACAGGATGGTATCAGGCAGGAGGACTTATCGACCCACAAAACCAGATCTTTTGATGAGAAGGTTCTCTCGGTGATGTCTCCAAAAAGATAAAATTGGTAAAAAATATTTAATACGTTGAGACATACTGAGAGAGAATTTGGGGCTGAGTTAGTAATAAGACCACAAAAAATGCAGCAGATAAACAAAACAAAACAACTGTTAAATCTCGGGGGAAAAAATACTTGTGAGAGGAAAGAAAAAAATTATAGTACTCTATGTGGCTCAGCTATGAATAGGGTTTATGTACTCACTTTAACTTAAGGACTGATGATAGAGCTAACCAAAATTATATTACAATATGTTTGTATTGAGAGAATGGAAATATTAATACTGTGCATGTATTTTCTGGTAGAGTGATAGGGATGAAAATCCTCATCTCCCATGACTGGTAGGTCATTATAAATGCCTAAAACTGAAAAATCAAAAAATGACACAATGCACAGAATATTTAGATACATGGAGGTAAATATTTAAAAAACAAAAACTTAGAGTTGAAAGTGGTTGCCTCTGGGGACAGGACATCAGTGACAGTAGGGAGAAGGGGCATAGAACCATGTGTTACATAAGTTCTGTATAGGTAGTTGATGCTTTAAACTATGAACGTACATAACTGATTAAAATGACATTTTTTAAAAATCTGGATTTTTTAAAAAGCTCTTATTTGGGGAAAAAAATAAGTGCATGGGCTTTACTAGATGATAGTCAAAATATTTAAATGTATACAGGGTTTCACAGTGTAAAAAGTTTTACGTCCACAATCTAATAAAATTCTAGCGAACTTTCTCTGTGGTAGGTTATTATTATCATCCTTTTATAGATGAAGAACTTCAAGTTTAGGGATGTTAAATGCCTTGCCAAAGTCCACACAGCAAGGATGTGGCCGAAGTGAGACTGGACTGCAGGTCTTCTGACTCTAGGTCCTTCCTCTGTGCCATGGCTGCTTTCTAAAGCAGCTCTCTGAGCCTGGGATATTTTGTAAATGCAAGGCTGCCTTATTCGTAGGATATTTGTGGAAGTGCAGTAATTTGGTGCTACAGATGGGAAGGACTTTGGAGATAACCTAGCTCAACCCTCTCATTGTACATATAAGAAATGTGAGGCTCACAAAAGATTTTTCAGGCCACCAAAATATTAAGTGTACAGGAGAAGAATTTGATCAGTAGAAAGCATAGCTTAAACTTTCTTCAGTTGCTAAAGTCCAGAAGTCTTTTTATCATTCTGACAAGGTAGGACTTATTTTTATCTTACAGATGAGGAAACTGGGGCTCATCGAGACAAAGTGCATAGTCTGATTCTACAAAGAAATGGAATTTTTCTTTGAGCAATCACTCCTAGTCTACTCCTTCAAGGTAGGGTCCTCATGGATTATACAGTATAAGGGAGGTAAGTTTTTTTCTGTATGAATCTGGTCCTGTGTCACTTTGCCCCTCTTGAGCACGGTTGCAATGGAATCCTTCCACGGTAACTGATTCAATTCAATTTCTGGAATAAGCAAGCCCAGCGAAAGTAAATCCTTACCACATTTTATAGTGTCTCTCATTATCAAAGTGACCTCATAGACTTGTTTCCCAAGCATTTAAAGCCTGGTGACCTGACAGTTTTCTACTCAGAAATGACCATGTAAAACAGTCCAGCAAAGTTCCCCACAAGGCAAGAACTGAGGAAAGTTTATTTTGCTGGCAGTGCACACAGCTTTTCGAACAAGTAAGTTCTTCCTCAGGTCAATTAAACCTGTGTTCAGTAAAATCGCATGGGAGGCAAGAGAGCTGGGAATGTCAGTTATTGATTACCTCTAGGTTACACCTGGAGAGAGGCTCTCCTGACTGAACTTGATTAAAAATCATTTCCAAATCTAAATTTCCACAACATCACATCATTTTCCATTATTTCCATCCATCTTCTCTCCTCCCCGCCCCCACCCCTCTGAGCTTGCAGACTGAGGGTTCTGCGGAAGGTGTTCCAGTCATGTGTGCTTCTCAAATTGTACATCATTTAGTTGAAAGACAGCCTGACCCTGGCATGAGCCAGGGCACCACAGGGAAAGTAATGGATGCTTTTCTTGTCAAGGTAAACAGAGAATTACGGCAAAGAACTCTTAACACTTCATTTACTAGCATCATCATGGAATGAGATCCTCAATACAAGTGCATTTTCCAGGGCTCAAAACCTACCTATATTTCCTACTTTACGTAAGTTACTTAAGCTCACAAAACCTCCATTCCTCAGCTAAGACGGAGATAATAACGTTTGTCTCACCCACTGTTTTGAGTATTAAATGAAAGAATACATGCAACGCCACTACCTATAGTTCCTGCCACATTGTAAATACATTTTGAATGTTAGTTCACTTCCCTAAACTCTGAAAGTGTCAAAACTCCAAAGGAAAAAATATATATCTCTTACTTCCCTGACTCGTTGGTAAATATGCTGTATTGATGCCTCAGCCATGGGCTGGCCTCATTTGCTAATAAGACGATATCTTGTATCTAATGGTAGAACATTCCAACCATTTACATAGATAAACTCAATAAAATAGAGTTAGATGCCAAAAATGGACAAAAATGAAATTGTACCCCTAGGATGTTGAAGTTTTTCCAGAGAATATATGAAAATAAGAATTTTTAAAATTTGATCATGGATTCAGTTCTATTGTGAACCAAATAATATGCCTATTTGCAGCAGTAGTCTATTTCTGTCACCATAAGATATGAAAACGACAAATATTTGTGGCAAGGGAGGAACTGGGTCCAAATGCTGGCTCTTCTACTCATTAGTTGTGTAACCTTAAGGAAATATCCTCTCAATTCTGAGCCAGAGTTTCCTCATATGCAAGATGTATATTGTCTTCCTTAAGGGACATGCACCTGGTTCATACTAAGTCAACAAATGATAGCTTCTTCAAATTGATTTATACTACTGAAAATGAGATGAATTCCACTGATACATTCTTCCAACAGGTTCCATTATTTACTTATATTGATCATCTATGATTATCAAGTTCACACTATTGGATAGATGTAAGGGAAAAAGAGAAGGGGCCCTAACATTTATTTTCTACTCTATACAAGGCATTGGGCTACATGCTTTAGCACACATCAATTATGTTATTTGTTCCTACTAAAATCTGTATGAAGGAAGAACTAGGCTGCCCATTTTATTAACACCTAAGGAAACTGAGGCTTGCAGAAGTTAAATGCATTGCCAATGGTAAGTAGCAGAGCGTGGATTAAAATCAGGGCATGTCAGATTTCAAAGCCCACATCCTTCAGTTCATCAGAGATGGAGGTATTCCTTAGGGATTATAAAGGATGGGAAGCAACCTGCATTTTAAGAGCATTTCTTTTTCAGAATCCTGTGAGAAGCAAAGAATCTCTGTGTGTACTCTAATGAGAGTAATATTTTCCCCAATTTATTGGTTCCCTTTTATTTAGCATTTTCCAAATCCTTGAAAAAATGAATAAGGATAAGAATTTTTCTTCTAGTTGACTGTGAAAAATGGGTTCATCAAAATGCACGAATGTTTTTTGATTACAATGGCATTTTCTCTAAGTCTTTTGTTTTACATATTATCTGAACCTATCACCTTCACTAAGTTGTGGTTCTTCTCTCTCTCACTTGTTTCTTTCTTTTTATTCGAAGGGTACCTGGGGGTTAAAAGATGTACCTACTTGTAAAGACAGAAAATCAAAAGTAATACTTTTATGAAAACATTTCCATTGATCAGAAGGGGAAAATGGATGCTTTTCCCCTCTGAGACCAAAACAAGCATCCTTTTGAGCTAAAGTGAGCCCTTCACACCAGGGCTATTGGAAGTTTGTTCTGTGAAAAAGCAACACATCAGGTAAAATTCAGACATGTCCAGCAGAGTATGTCTTTGTCCACAAGGTGGAAGAGAAAGAACGTTTGTTGAGAGCATGTGCAACTGTCTTATACCCTGTCTGAGGTTACAGTCTTCCCATGACCTTACAAGATAGGGATCTTTGTCCCCATTTTACAGATAGGAAAATTTAGGCTCAAAATTGGTTAAGTAAACTTCCTTTTAAAAAGTCCTAGGAAGTGGAAGAACTGGGATCTGAATCCCATATTTGACTGACTCAAAATAAAAGTAATTTTCATTTATTGTATCCCTGTCACATGCCAGGTAATTTACATAATGATCTCTAATGCTCACAACAATATTACAAGGTAGGTGCTGTTCTCTTCATTTTTAAACATCAGGAGACTGAGGTTTAGGTAGGCTAAGAAACTTTCTCAAGGCCACATGGTTAGGAAGAGGTAGAGAGCCAAGATTTTAACCTCGGCTTACCTGTTTCCAAAGCCATCCCTTTTCATAGCGCCATGCAATCTCCTGCCAGAGTTAATGACCATGCTGACCTTAATTAAGACAAATTGGGGGACTTCCCTGGTGGCACAGTGGTGAAGAATCCGCCTGCCAATGCAGGGGACACGGGTTTGAGCCCTGGTCTAGGAAGATCCCACATGCCGCGGAGCAACTAAGCCCGTGCGCCACAACTACTGAGCCTGCGCTGTAGAGCCTGCAAGCCACAATTACTGAGCCCACGTGCCACAACTACTGAAGCCCATGTACCTAGAGCCCGTGCTCTGCAGCAAGAGAAGCCACCGCAATAAGAAGCCCGTGCACCACAACGAATAGCCCCCACTCACTGCAACTAGAAAAAGCCCGCACGCAGCAATGAAGACCCAATGCAGCCAAAAATAAATAAGTAAATAAATAAATTAATTTTTTAAAAGAAGAAATTGGTAGTGGATGTGGAAGCAAGAAGAACCTACAAGAGAATGCCAATGTATTCTTGGAATTCATGCCAATTAGGAAGCAAATGAAAGGCATGGTGAATATGTGTCATGCAGTTTGAGAAACAGATTTTTGAAAATGAAAAAAAAAAAAAGAAGGGAAAAAGGGAGTCAACGCATGGGACAGAGAAAAAGAAGAACTACAAGTTCCTAAAGTAAAGTTGTGACAAGTAAAGTTGTGACAATAGTCATACCTAATGTCAGATAGAAATATAAGTGCAATAATCTAAAGAAGTCCATAACCCAAGAAGGTCTCTGATATTAAAAGAATAGGAACAAATGCGGGCAAAGTCTCTCGGAGAACCTCGGGCATGTTTTCACTGATTAAAAAAAAGGTACTCAAAATAACAAAATGATCCTTTTGTAGTTAACTCTGGGTAAACATTAAAAAAATAAAATATAAAGAATATGAAGTATAAAAAATAAATAATAATAAATTAACAGTCAGCAGACACAACACCTACCTTAGCTGCATTTACAGCTGTATTGTCGTTCTGGGAAAAAAAAGGATTCTCTAGTGATTGGTTCCTAAGAGCCCCACACAGTTGTGTGGGAGAATATGTAGGATCCCCGAAGTCACCAACCTTCGAGTCCCAAGTTAAATGTTAAAATATCTTATGGAAGGAAATTGGTGAATAGAATTCAAAGGATGCAGGAATTGGGGGAGGAAGATGGCAAGAGGATCTAAGAATTATGGAAAAAAGAAGACAAGAAATGTAAAGTAAACCGCATCTTTATATACATATGGTTGAAATT
The DNA here is from genome assembly GCF_003031525.2 of Neophocaena asiaeorientalis asiaeorientalis. NCBI lineage: Eukaryota > Metazoa > Chordata > Mammalia > Artiodactyla > Phocoenidae > Neophocaena > Neophocaena asiaeorientalis. Next base: position 257,869 of record NW_020175436.1, on the reverse strand, counting down.
GGAGTTAGATTAGAAATTACTCAGAGGCTAATTAGTGCTCAGAGAGAATGCCTTTGTCACCGGCTTGATCTAAGTACTTTGTTATATCCATGAACAATGAGGGCTGGGCTGTGCTGCCTCAGGGTAGTGAGTAATGGCCTGCACCATCTGTGGCTGTTTTCAGGCACCTGAACCCAGGAGGATCCACCCTCTGTAGGAACCATCACACACTGGGTATTGAGTGTGTGCTGTCTTCACCGCCTGGGCAGACCCCTTGCAAGAGTAAGGAGCCCTGATCTTAGCATAAGGAAGATTGTTACTGGGAATAACCTGAAGTCACTGTCTTGGAAAGGTTCTCTTCTCTAACAAGTCCTTTCTTTTCTTTTCCTTGTCTCTTCTTTCTCTTCTTTTCTTTTTTAAACGGTGTAAGAGTAATAGATGTTGTACTACTGTTCTTCAAAGAAGGAAAAGGAAAAGGAAATGCAGAGTGGAACTGCCTGTGACAGAGGGGAAAGAAGATGAGGAAAGTGACCGTAGATGAGAAATATGGAGGAGGAGGAGAAGAAAAAGAGGAAGAAGAGAAAGAGGAAGAGGGGGAGGAAGAAGGAGAAGCAGCAACAGGATTCAGAAAAAAAGGTAAAAACAGAAAAATGTTTTTGAAAACCTTAAAGGTAAGTATGAGAGACCATGGATTATTGTTAGGTGTTGGTGTCATACCTGAGAATCACATTTTCTCATGTATAAAATGAAGGTAAATGTACACAATCCTTGCATGGTTTTGTCAGATTAATAATACGAATTATTTCATAAAGTGTTGACAGAATTAAGTGAGTTAATGCATGTAAAGTGCTAAAAGCATGTCCAGCCCACAGAAAACGTTGAATATTGTTAGCAATCATTGTCATTGTTGTTGATGTTGTTAGTAATAATATTAGTATTATTGGAAAGTGTGTAAAGTGCCAAACATTGCCAGATGCATGTAAGTTTTTAATAAATGACTATTATGACAATAATAGTTATTGTTACTATTGTTATTACTATTTGAATAAAAATGGGACATAAACCTAACTAAAACATTAATGAAGAAAACATACCATAAATGAAAAGACAGAAAACAAGGAGACCATGGGAAAGCACAAAACAAGATCAAAGTAACGTTAAGTTAGACAAAAGTTGAACTTTCATACAATATAGCTATATATCACAAATTAAAAACAGAAAGTGAAACAAGGAAAGGAAACAATTTCATGTTAGAAATGGGGAGAAAATATAATTTGCTGATACTATGATTCTATGATAGGAAAACATGAGAGTATCAACTGAGATATTATTAAAACTGATAAGAAAGTTCAGAAACATAAGTTGAAAAATAAGACAGCAAAAATCAAGATTGTTTCTCTATACAAAGAGATATAAACAACACGTAAAGAAATAAAATCTCATACACAATAGTGTATAAAATAAAACTAGATTTAGAGTAAGAATAAGAGCAAGAGAGAAAGATGTAGATATACTGATACACACATGATATCTAAGGAATAAACTAAATAAGTGTGCAGACTTTGACAAAGAAAGTCATAGTCTTTGCTCTTGGACAAAAGGCTTAAATAAGTTCAGAAATAAAATATATTTATTGTGGGGAAGATAAAATGATTCTTAAATTTATTTAGAAGAAGAAAACCGCATGAAATTTAGCACACACACAAAAAAATAGAAGAGCAATGAGAGCTAATTTTCCCAACCTGTATTAAATAAAATATAAAGCTGTACTAAGTGGAATACAAGGCACAACTGTTAAGTGCTTTACATGCATTAACTAATTTTATCTCATACATAACATCGCTGTGAGGTAGGTACTATTTTTATCTCCACCCAAGACAAAAGCAGAGCAGTCAGCTTAAGTAACAACCATCCCCATTCACACAGCTGGTAAATGTGGGACTGTATTCAAATCTAGGCTTCCCATCCCCAGAGCTTGTACAAGATGTTTTATAACTTAATATATGATAAAGTTTTAATCATGTACATAACTTAAACGTCAAATAATACCTCAAAGCTTCAAATGAAATGCAATGTCTCACTGATACGCCAAATTCCCACACCCCAGAGGCTGCCACTTTCAATTATTTTAGTGTTGCTGTTACTATCTAACCTTATATTTCTAAGTGTAAAGCTTACATTTTTATTTCTTGATATTTTCAATTTTAGACCTTATCTATTGACTTCCAAGTCGGAAAGATGAGAATTTATCTCTCTTTGGCACAATAGTTTCCTATCCTCACCTTATGGTAATTAAACAACAGTTGGTTAAAACAATATTACGTTATAATAATATAAATATTATTCACAAAGTCAGGTGTGGACCATGATCATATTTTCCTTCTTGTAACAACGCCCCACCACTTCTTGGAGTTAACTGTTGTCCCATTTTCTTAGTTGTTTTGTCTTCCATGTACCTATCACTAATTAAGTCCCCCAAATCTCTTCTATAATTATAAATGTCCTCTTGATATAAATCAAACACATCAATCAATTCTATTAGTTTCATTTTCATTTTTCCTTGGAAATATCTTGATGTGTGCCATCTTCCTGCTTCTATCCAGAAAGAATGGTCTCTAGACAACCTTCACAGATGCCATCTGGCTAAATCACTGTAATTCCAATTCTCTCTTGTGTTGAGTTTCTTCTTCCTGGATCTTGTGTTTTTCTTTCTTTCTTTTGTCTTTTTTAAAATAACCCCCTCATATTGGTGACACATATCCTCAAGTGGCTTCCTGAGAAAGTGTCTAAGGGATGTACAAGTTTAAAAACTTGCTTTCTCTGAAATGTCCTTATTCTACTCTCACAATTAAGTAAAGGATAGTTTGGATGAGTATGAAATTCCAGGTTGCAAATAATTTTACCTAAGAAATTTGAGGACATTGTTTCTAGCTTCCAGTGTTGCTGTGGAGATGCGCAAATGAATTCTGATTCCTGATCTTTTATATGTGACTTGTTTGGTTTTTCCTCAATGGAAACTTTTAGGTTCTTCTTTTTAACTATAGTGTTTTGAAATTTCACAGTCATGTATTTTGGTGTGGCTATTTTTTATTCCATTTCCGGGCATTTGATGAGGAGTTTCAAACAGGGAATTCATGTCCTCAGGTTTGAGTAATTTTCTTATACTATTTCCTTGATGATTTCCTGGTTATATTTTCTTTATTCTCCCTTCTTAGAACTTCTGTTAGTCAGATGTTGGGCATTGTGTGTTGGTCATCTAATATCCTCTCCTTCCTTTTTTGTATTTTGATGTCTTTCTGAGAGACTTCCTCAATGTTACCTTCCTTGTTTTCTACCAACATGATTTATTTCTACTATCACATTTTAATATGATGTTTATAATAGAGTTATGTTTTGTTCTCTAAATGTTTTATATATACATATATATACATATATTCTATCTTTACATACATATATACTTATTATATTCCCATTTTGTTCATACAATATATTATCTTCTCTTTTTAAAGATATTGCTTTTATTTTGTTTTGAAGTTTTCTTCTGCTTGTCTTGGCTTCCTCTGAGTTCCCTTTTTGTGTTTGTCTATTGATGTCTCTTTTTCATGTTAAAGACGGTTTTCATATGTTTGTTGAAACTTGGCCTGTGTTCTTATTTGAAAGTGTGGCATTTAAAGCCTTAAACACAAGAAAAAAAACCCAGGATAATCCTCAAAATTTCAACTCTTCTTGAAGGCATCAGAGTACTGAGGTGACATAGCAACTAACTGGCCTGAAATGGAAGGAAATGCAAGCACTTCCATGGAGAGGTGGGACATGAGTACTGATTCACCTATAGCAGAGCACAGGGGGCAAAGAGCACTACCATACAAGTGAGTAAGAATTCAGCTAAAATTTTTTAATGAAATGCTAAAGGCTAGCAAGAGAGACTAGAACCCCTGGATGCTATAGATAAAACAGGAGTCTGCACTCAGTCCCACATTCTTCTCCATGGACTTACTCATGGCTTATCTGGAAAAGACTGGAGGAAAGGTGGAGATTGGAGAAAACCTCCCTTGGTGATGGAAGATTGGAGTAGGGTAGTGGGTGCACTGCAGAAAAAGTACAAAGCCCTTCCCAGACACTTCTCTCCAAGGAAGAAAAGCCTTAAGTCTTTGGAGGCAGGGCAGGAAACCCTGTTACCCCAGGATCCAGTAGAAAACCCACTGCACTGGGAGAAAAATAAAATTAAAAAAGTCTAACCCTAGGATGAGGCAGGAGGCTATCCTGGGCTCCATAAGAGGTCAACCACTGGAGAAGGGCAATGATCACTGAGAATTGTGTCCCCCAAAAGATATGTTGAAACCCTAAGCCGCCCCCGCCAAGTAACTCAGAACGTGACCTTGTTTGGAAATAAGGTCACTGTAGGTGTAACTAATTATGTTAAGATGTATTAGTTCTTAGTATTATATCAGTGTATCATAGTGTATATTATATGGTACTATATACTAATATAGTACTATATTATACTGGTATTATAATACTAGTAGCAATATTATATATTAGTATTAGTTAACATGAGTACTGGAGTATGGTGGGAACTTAATCCATTATAACTGGTGTCCTTATAAAAAGACTGAAATACAGACACAGACAGAGACACTGGGAGAACACCATGTGAAAATGAAGACAGAGATTGGAATAAACGATGCATCTAAAAGCCAAGGAACACCAAGGATTGCCAGAAAACTATCAGAAATTAGAAAAAAGGCATGGAACAGATTCTCCCTCAGAGTCCTCAGAAGGAGCCAAACCAGCTGACACACTGATTTCACATTTATAGCCTCTGGAACTGTGAGAAAATAAATTTCTGTAGTTTTAAGTCATGTGATTCTTTATTATAGCTCTAGGAAACTAATATACCTGGAAAGAAGAAAGATGAGAGATCTTCTCTGAGGCACAGACACATAAAGAAGGCTTAAAGCTGAGGATACAGCAGAAATATTGAGAGAGAGAAAAAAAAAAAGAAACGACAAATGAGCCTCCACCCTAAACATAAGGTAACACTAGAAGAACTTGAAGTCTTGATTCACTGAAGATGACAACAACAATAAAATGCAGAACTAGCTCAGTTACTGTTTAGATTGACACAGCCCCCTGTATATTGACCTTGTAAAACAGTATGCCTATTTCCAGACACAAATACTGTTTACCTGAGGCTTTACTGTTCTAGACACAATAAAATAAGAAAAAAACAACCCACTGAAAAGAGACAAAGCAATCAAGAGAATCAGATTCAAATATGAACAGATATCAGAACCATAAGATAAAGAATTAAAAATAACTATGATTAATATGTTAAAGATTCCCATGGAAAAGATGAACGACATGAATGAACAGATGAGGAATTTTAGCAGACAGATAGGAACCATAAGAGTCAAATATAAATGCTAGAAATAACACACACAAACACACAGAGTACTAGAGATGAACAATGTCTTTGACAGACTCATCAGTAGACTCAATACAGGTGAGCAAAAAATAAGTGAACTTGAAAGCAGGTCAAAAGGAATTACCTAAACTGAAGTACAAAAGAAAAATCAGAATGAAAGGAAGCGAAAAAAAAAAAAAAAAAAACCAAAAAAAAAAAGACTGGGCTTCCCTGGTGGTGCAGTGGTTCAGAGTCCACCTGCCAATGCAGGGGACACGGGTTCGTGCCCCAGTCGAGGAAGATCCCACATGCCGTGGAGCGGCTGGGCCTGTGAGCCATGGCCACTGAGCCTGCGCGTCCGGAGCCTGTGCTCCGCAACGGGAGAGGCCACAACAGTGAGAGTCCCACGTACCGCAAAAAAAAAAAACAGAAAAGACTATCAAGTAACTATGGGACAATATCCAAAGATTTAAAATTTTAATCCCAGAAAGAGAAAAGAAAGAAAAAATACTTTAAAAGATAATAAACAAGAATTATCCAAGAATAATAAATGACATCTTCACAGATCCAAGAAACTCAGAGAACCTCAAGCAGGGTAAATTCTCCCTCCTCATTTCCCAAAGACAGATTATATTCAAACTGCTAAAAACCAAATTTAAAAAGAAAATCATAAGAGCAACAGTGAAAAAAAAGACATATTACATACTTACACAAAGGTAAGAATCACAGCAAACTTCTTGTTAGAAAATATACAAGCCAAAAAACAAGAGTAGCATATTTAAAGTGCTACAAGAAAAAACAAAACAACTGTCAACCCAGAATTCTATACCTAGTGGAAATAAAAGTGAAGTAAAGACTTTTCCAACAAACAAAAATTGAGAGAATAAATTACAAGCACACTTGTCCAACAAAAAGTTGTTAAAGGAAATTATTCAGAGAGAACTTATAGCTGAACAAAGAAAAAAAGAGAAAAAAACTTGCTTCTGAACAAAGAAAGGACAATCTCCAGAAAGGACATTTTCTTATTTTAATTGCTCTAAAGAAAATTGACTACCCACAGGAAAAAAATTAGCAAGATGCTAGATTTTCATTCAAACATATAAATAATTACATTAAATGCAAATGGTCTAAGCACATAAAGTAAAACATAGAGCTTGTCAAATTGGATTTTTTAAAAAAGCAAGATCCAGCTATACTTTTTCTATAGGAAGCACACTTTATACATACAGACATTAAAAGGAAGAAAAAGGATATATTGTAAAAAATTTTAATTTTGAAAAATGCTAAAATAGCTATATTAATATCAGACAAAATAGACTTCATAACAAGAAATATTACTTAGAATAAAGAAAGACATTGCATAAAGATAAAGGGGTAAATTCACCCAGAACATATAAGATAATTGTGTATGCACCAAAAACACAGAGCTTCATAATACTTGAAACAAAAATCGATAGAACTGAAAGGAAAAAATAGACAAATCCATGATTGTTGGTAGAGACTTCCACATTGTTCTATCAGTAACAGACAGAATGTGTAGATAGAAAATTGGTAAGGATATAGAAGATGTGAATAGCATTAACAACAGGTTTACTCTTGAACTAATGAAAGAAATCAAAGAAGACCTAACCTAATAGATATACCATCATTCATGGATTGGAAGACTCACTATTGTTAAGATGTTATTTCTCTCCAAATTGATCTGTGGACACAATGCAGTCTCAGTCAAAATCCCAGGAAGAATTTTTTTTTTTGTAGAAATCAACAAGCTAGTTCCAAAACTTATATGGAAAGACAAATGAACTAAGATAGCCAAAATAATTATGAAAAAAAAGAATAAAGTTAGAGGACTCACACTACTTTAAGACTTACTTATATAAAGCTATAAAAACTAGCACGGCATGTTAGTAATGAAAAAACAGATAGGTAGGTAAACAGAATGGAACGGAATAGAGTCCTAAAACAGCTCCCCTCCCAATCAACGTAAATGTAGTCAATTTTCAACAAAGGTGCAAACACAAGCCAATGAAGAATGGATAGTCTTTTCAACAAATAATGCTGGAACAACTGGAAATTTATATGGAAACAAAGGAACCTCAACCCATACCCTACCTCACACACAAATATTAATTTTTTAAAACTATAGACTTAAATGTAAAACACACAGATATAAAACTTCTAGAACAAAATATGAAAGAAAGTCTTTGTGATTTGGGATTAGACAAGGATTTCTCAGTTATGATACCAAAAGTATGATCCCAAAATTACATATTGATAAACTGGACTTCATAGAAAATAAAAACCTTTGCTCTTTGAAAGGCACTGTTAAGAAAATGAAAACAAAGCCAACAGACTGAGAGGAAATGGGAAACAACCCAAATATTCATCAACTAATAAATGGATAAAATTAACTGTAGTGCATCCAAATACTGGAACTCTACTCTGCAATGAGAAGGTAAGAATGGATAATGGTGTACCCAACAACATGCATGAGTCTCAAAGAAGCCAGATCAAAAATCTACATATACATGACATTAATTATATTTACATGACATTACATCTAAAGGCAAAACTTTAGAGACACAAAACAGATCAGTGGCTGCCAGTGACTGGGAGGTCGGCTATCCAAGAGTCAAAAAATAATTTTCATGCTTGATTAAATTGTTCATATATTTTGACTGTGAGGGTAGTTACACAAGTGTACTTTCAAAATGCACAGAACTGTATATTTAAGAGTGTATTTTGGGGCTTCTCTGGTGGCACAGTGGTTGAGAGTCCGCCTGCTGATGCAGGGGACATGGGTTCGTGCCCGGGTCCGGGAAGATCCCACATGCCACGGAGCAGCTGCGTCCGTGTGCCATGGTCGCTGAGCCTGCACACCGCAACGGGAGAGGCCACAGCAGTGAGAGGCCCGTGTACTGCAAAAAAAAAAAAAAAAAAAAAAAAATCCAAAAAAAAAAAAAAAAAAAAAAAAAAAGGAGTGTATTTTATTGTGTGTAAATTATATTTCAATGAACCTGATTTTTCAGAAATGCTAATTGCAAGCTTCATGTGCATGTGTAAATTGTAAGCTTCTCTGGTTGACATGTCTCAACGCCTATAAATTTCCCCTCCTAATTTTTGTGGGTTTAAGCCTTTGTATTCTTTTATTGCCATTTTAATTAAGCTTTTAGGAGAAAGAGGAGATAACCATGTGTGTTCAATTTGCCATGTTTAATCAAAAGTTCAGAAGTGGTATTTCAAATCAGTGAGAAAGGCTAGATTACTCGGTAAGTGGAGAGGCGATCTTATATGTTGTGTATGTCAACACACACATGCAAAAGGTAACTATCTGAGGTGATGGATGTGTTAACTAACCTTATGATGGTAATCATTTCATAATACATACATATAATAAATCATCATGTTACACAGCTTAACCTTACACAATGTGATTTGTCAATGATATCTCAATAAAGCTAGGAATAAAGTGTGAAATTTCTGAATTAGTAAATTAAGACAAATAAAATAACAAAAAATACTAGAAATATATTTCTAATATACATGATAGATTCAGATTAATGTCCTTAAAGCATAAAATACTTCTATGAATAAGAGGGAAAAAAGATAATCTAATTTTAAAAGTCAAAGGACATGAAAGAGTGGTTCACAGAAAGGAATATGGATGGCAAATAAAATTATTGTAAATCTTTGACCTTTTTTGTAACTAATAAATCCTAAATAAACCTATATATAAACTGGATAATTTTCTTTTCTTTAAGAACAATACCCAATGACTGATAATGGTGAAGGCAACTAGCTATTCTCATACAAATGTAAATTTGGTTCAACTTTCCTTAGGGCAATTCAGCAATCTGTATATAAATCACAATTTAGCAAGACTGTATACTAAACCTTAAATGCATAATATACCCTATAACCAGCAATTCAATCTCTGGGAATCTTTCCTAAGAAAAGTATTAAAAATGTGTACAAAGATTTTTGTTACAAGAATATTAATCACAATATTGTTTATAACAGTAAAAGAAAAACTGTGAGCAATTGCAAGTTGATAAAATACAGCCTTTTAAGAATAATGCTTAATGTAAAATAGATAGCTAGTGGGAAGCAGCCACATAGCACAGGGTTATCAGCTCAGTGCTCTGTGTCCACTTAGAGGGGTGGGATAGAGAGGGTGGGAGGGAGACGCAAGAGGGAGGAGATATTGGGATATATGTATGTGTATAGCTGATTCACTTTGTTATACAGCAGAAACTAACACATCATTGTAAAGCAATTATACTCCAATAAAGATGTTAAAAAAAAAAAAATAAGAGGGCTTCCCTGGTGGCACAGTGGTTGAGAGTCCGCCTGCCGATGCAGGGGTAAAAAAAAAAAAAAAAAAAAAATAATAATGTTGTAGGTATTGTTTTCCCATGGAGAAATGTTGGCTATAGATTGTAAGTAAAACCAACAGAATCACAAAAATTTACATAGAGCATGAAACCACTGTGTGGGGCATAAAAGCGTGTATAAATATGCACATAGAAGAAATTATCTAGAAAGAAACACACCCAGAAACTCTCAGGAATTATCTCTGAGTGCTGCGATTATGAATGTTTTATTTTTCTTTAATTTAGCACAGTTTTGTGTTTTTGATGATGATATGTATGACTTTTTTAATTAATAGAAAAAGATTTTTTTTTAACTTTAAAGAGAAGATTCTATACAGACTAGTAACAGAAATGTAAAACATTTAGAAATAAACTTTAAAAGAAATGTAAAGAGTATTGGCATAAAAACAGACACAGAGGTCAGTGGAACAGAACAGAGAGCCAAGATAGAAACCCACACTTGTACGTCAATTAATTAAGACAGAGGAGGCAAGAATATACAATGGGGAAAAGACAGTGTCTTCAATAAATGGTGTCGGGAAAACTGGACAGCCACATGCCAAAGAATAAAGCTGGACCACTATCTTACATCATACACAAAAATCAAGACAAAGTGGATTAAAGACTTGAATATATATACACATAATGGTAAGTCCCAAACTTCTTTTCCCCAGTCGGGCTGCACTAAAGCTTCTTGGGGACTAGACCTCAGCTCAAGGGGTGTGCCTTGGCATAAGGATAATCAGTCTCCACTCATGTGCTGTTGACAGGTTCAAGAAGCAGTACGTGACCCAATTTAGGTTGGAGAACTTGTGGTAGACCTATTATTACTTGTAATACTCCCTTCTCTGTGGACCCCACTGATTCCCTGGCTCCACTGATGTTATGCTTGGTCATGAGGCTCATTTTGACAAATAAGAGTGAGCCCAGGTGTGGTTCTGGCAACGTCCCAGATGAGGGCTGCTCCTCAATCTGGATCCCCAAGTGAGGATGATAGGAAGCAGAACTGCACTCAAACCATATCGGACGTGAGCAAGAAATAAACCCTTGTTGTAAGCCACGGCAAATTTCACATGACAAGGAGATGAAAGGAAAGATCTGCTGGATGCTTTTGGAAAACGTTTTTCTTTATCCTTAAAAAGAGTCACAAGGAGTAAATCTCCTATTGGGAGTTACTGAGGGCACGTGTGGCCCCTGATGTGGCTCCTGATGCCATCACTAAATCATGAGAGAGATCAGGCCTGGCATGAAACCAATGCTGGAGAGATGGGAAAAAAACTAGATGCTTAATATCCTGAGCCACTGGGTCCTACTTCTGAACTCCAGATTTCCAGGAGGGATTTCTAGACCCTTTAAACCAGTACAAGGGTCATTTTACTTGCTGTTGAAAGCATCCCACCTGATTCACAGAACTAAATAGTGAGAAGTGATCCTGGGGTTACCAGCCACTGAAGAATTTTCAGATGGCAGTGATGAAATAAAGGCAATGTATTAAGAAGACATATCTGGCATTTGTGAAGAAATGTTCAAAATGGATTGGAAGAGAAGAGGACGAAGCAAGAACACCAGTTCTAGGAAAAGTACAATAATCCACATATAGTGTAATGGGAGTGAGGACTAGGGAATATAATGAACAGGTGAGAGACAGGACTCGGTGCCTGAAAGAGAAGCAGATGTCAAATGCTACAACGTTTGCAGGACTGTGAGAATGGGGAAGTCCTTAATGGAACACAGAAGAGAAAAGGAGAAGCTACTTAGCTAGGATGGAGATGATGATGGTTTGGTTTGGGACATAATGAGTTTGAGGTGGAAGCAGGAAAATAATGCAGTTAAACACACTTGTATGCAGTTGACTACATGCCAGATACTAAAGATATTGAGACGAATAAGACCTAGCTCATTTCCGGTGGGACCCTCATAGCCCAGAAGGGAGGGAGTGGCAAACAAATGCATTGCAGATAAGAACTGCAAGGTTTAGAGGTAGCACAGAGGTGGAAGATCCAAGGAGACATTTACCTACGCTCTTACAGAGATGTGATGGGAGTTTTTGAGACGTCAGAACTGTCAAAACAAATGTAGGCATCGTTTTCAGACAGGTGATAAAGTCATAGAGGATGAATCTTCAAGAACGATGAGATGCAGAGACGCGACACAGAGCAAAAGTGAAGTCAGATTTGGGTTGGTGACCCGTTCCTGTACTTATTGGCTATATCAACCAGGTTGCTGGGAGGAGGTGACACATCACAACACATCCTGCTTACTGAGAGACCCACTAGTCACAAGGGAAGCACATTTATTGAATAAACACAAGTTGCCAAGAGTTCCTGAATTTCCATAAAGCTTTTCTGAGGACAGTACATGTGACATAAGTTCCTTGATTTTAGCTGAGCCGGGACAAAGTCTAATATATCAACATTCATAAAAGGAAAGGCATCCATGCATCTCCTCAGGCAGTTCAGAGCCTTTGTTTGTTGTTTTTCAAAAAATGTTGTGCTGCTGACTCACGCTTGCCTTGTGCCCTGCTGTGACCTCTCGATATTCAGGGCCCTGGTCACGTTCCTCATTATTATTAATAATCAGTGCATACGAAATTATACTACACTCTGGCTTGTTATCAAGTCCTGGAAGTATGCAAATAGATTAATCAACCAGCTCCCGCGCTTAAAACCTTGAATGGAACTTTAAGTATGGAGGAAGTATTTGCCCTGGCTCTCGGCTGTCTCCTCCAATCAAGCCTGAGGTGTGTTTTCCTCCTAACTTTTAATTGCATGACCTCTGAGAACCTAATTTCCAGAAAACCCATTTATTATTTTAATGCTCATTTGGCATTATTATTTTCCCAAAGCAATCTTTTTGTCTCTGAATCTCTTAGGAGAGTTGAGAAGCCAGCCAAGAAAAGCTTCATTTTCTCCCCCTGGCCCTCAAAGGAAGCAGAATTGAAACATTAAGAATCTTAGCTTCTAACTAGGGATGGGAGGAGGCAGCAAGGAAGGAAGGGGGGGAGTGGGGAGAAAGAGAGATTGGAAGGCACTTGCCTTGGTCCCAGATGGAAAGCAATCCAGCAAATTGCCTTTAAACAGCAGTGTCCCTGCAAATAGGGCACTCTAGCTGTTTCGTGTCACTTGAAAGCGTCTTGTTGATATTTTTATAGATTTTATGATACATTCTAAAGCATGAGTCAGGAACAACCACTTGGAGTTCTGGCAGTAATGAACATTATATTATACTCGCAGTCTGAGTAGTCTTTACTTCAAAGGGAGGCGTTGATCTGATCTTTCATCTTCTCAGCTGTTGCTTACCAGCTTCCTTCAGATACTGTTTGAACTAAAAACCTCACATTTCCTGGTTTGAGTGAGCAATTCCCATGACACTTCTAATCCTCTCACTTGGAAGCTACTAAACTGTGATTGAATGATGGCATTAACAAGAGGAGGTAAATACATTTAAACAGGCAGCCTTAGACTTTACTCAAATAATAACTGGTTTATGTCTTCAGGAGTCTTGTTTGTTTACCGAAACAGGAGACTTGAGAAGGGAGAAATTAAAATTGATGAATGAATGAAAAATGAATACAGTAACAGGTAGCTGAGTTTTGTGATATTAAAAAAGGCTTTTCACACTACTCTAAGTAGAAAGACAAGAAGAGGAAAGAAAAGTACATAATCTACCCTTTGGAGACGTTGAACTGGATTTCCCACAAGGCAGGTAACTTAAAAGTCTTTGGTCAACCTTATTCTGGGCTACTTTCTATTGAGAACCATTTACTTAAGGCATGCCATCTTGCTCATTGATATTTGAGCTTATTTTTTCCCACCACTGAAAACTGTACTGTGTGGCCACTTAAATCTAAATATAAAAATTTTTTTTAATTTTTAAAAATAAATTTAAATGGAAATTAATTCAAATTAACACTGAAAATTGAGTTCCTCAGCTGCACTAGCCACGTTTCAAGTATTCAATGTAGGCTAGTGGCTACTGTGTTAGACAATATAGACAAAGAACATTTCCAACATCTCAGAGAGTTCTATGGACGGAACTCCTCCAGGCACCTATAAAGTGTTCCTTGTTCTTCCCTAATTTTGATTAAATGGATCAATCAGAATCTTATTTCATAACACATTTTCATCGTTGATCTATGCATGACCCAACATTTATTTGTTTGTTTTAATTCTGTAGTAACTATACATGAAACCACAATTCAAAATTAAAGTCAGGACCTCAAAAATAACTTATGTATAATCACGTGTCCCCCTCCACATACCATTCTGTTGTCTCCTCCCACCTGAAATTACCATCGTTGGGATTCCTATGTGGATCCATGCCCTTGCTTTCCTTTTCATATCCTTCATGTATTTCTTTTTCATATTTGTGTGTGTATGATTTTGTGGTTTTAGCTTTAAGAAAATAGGTTAAATGTAATTTTGGAAGACTTTTTAAAATTTAGCATAATATTGTTGATGGTGTAGTCATTTGTTTTTTTCTGATATGTAATATGCTATCCATTGGGTGACTATACCACAGGTTTTTCATTTACTCTCCTGTTGATGGGTTTTTGCATTACTCCAGGCTTTTGCTATTGTGAAGAGTGCTCCTATGAACATTCTCATACATATTTCCTACTGTAAATGTGCAGGAGTTTCTCTTGGGTATATACCAAAGAGTAGAATTATTGGTCATAAGATATGTGAGTGTTTGACATCAGAAGATAACAACAAACCTTTCCAAAGTGGTTTTGCCATTTCACTCCAACAGGAAATGTAGAGGAGATCCTATGGACTCACATCCTTCACAGCACTTGGTATTATTTTTAGACAATTAAATAGGGGTAAAATGGTATCTCATTGTGGCCTTGATTCACATTTCCTAGATTGCTAATGGTGTTGAACATACCTTCAAGTGTTCATTGCTGACATGGACTTCCTATCCTCAAATGCCCCTTCATGTCTTTTGCCCATTTTTATACTGGATTGTTTGTGTTTTTCTTACTGATTTATAGGAGTTCTTTATACGGTCTTGGTAAGTTTCAAAATGTTGCCACATGGTTGTTTACAGGAATTTTACTATGTATGTGGTTATGTACTCTTTTGCAATTGATAACGTTATTTATTTGTATTCTCTCTTACTCTCTTGAAAAGTTTTTCCAAAGATTTGTCTAGTTTTTTAGTTTCAAAGGATCAGCTTTTGGCTTTGCTAACTATCTTTGACTTTTTTGTTATTGATGTCTATTGCATTCATTTTTACTCTTACTTTAATTATTACTTTCTACTTTCTTTGAGTTTATTCTTGTTCATTTATATAGCTTCTGAAGATGGATACTCAGGTCATTAATTTTGAAGCTATCTTTATTTCCATGAAATTATGTAAGGCTATACAGTTCTCTTGAAGCACCACTTTTGATGAATTCCCATTTTGTTTAGCCTAATCATATCCAACACCTTTGAATACTCAGGTCAAATTTTCCTTCCTTTACGAAGTTTTATTCCATTCCTTTATGAACCTTCCCATGCTAGTCCACGGCCATACGTTCAGTTTTACAACTCTCTATTAAAATTACATAGAATAAACATAGGCTTTGAAGTCACATAGACTCAGGTTAAATCCCAGCTCTGAAACTTAATAGCTGGTTTACTTTAAGCATAACAATATATGTCATCGTTCACCTTAAGAATGGAAAAAACAAAAGCTAACTCTTCAGGTTTTTGTGAAATGTAAATGTGAGTTAACCTATGTGAATCTATCTGGTATCAGTTACTGGTATATACTGTATCAAAGCACTCTTTCTGTCTTCCCTCCCTCCCTCCCTTCCTCCCTTCCTCCCTTCCTCCCTCCCTTCCATCCAAGGAATAAGATTCCAGGGTTGGTTTTTCCCTTGACAGACACTGAAAGTCATTTCTGCATGAAAGCTCCAAAATGTAGAAGAGCTTCCAGGGTTGGTTTTTTCCCTGACAGACATTGAAAATCATTTCTGCATGAAAGCTCCAAAATGTAGAAGATGACTTGGCTAGTTTTCTTCTCTCTTTGTCTTTACTTTTCTTTTGTGGATATTCCCCATTCCATTTTCTCCTTGATGGAGAAAAGGAGAGCACAGCAGCAGCTGAGTAGTTCTATCCATTTTCGCCCTTGTGATTAGTGTTATAGATTACTTGGTCTTGACCATGAGACTTTATTTGGCTACATATTAACCTGCTGGACCAACTCATCAAGTTGCTGTACCTGGAGTCCTGTCAGTTTAGCTCATTTACCTAAGAACACTTTCTTGTTGAAGGATCACATTCACCAAGTTAGCTTTCTTTTAAGTTCAAAGTTGTTGACTCCCTCTATTAGAACTACCTCTTTCTTCACTGTCTTATCTAAGTCAATGAGGAGATGCTGTCCTGGCCTCTTAATGCATTAACTCCTTAATGTTTTCACATCTCTCTAAGGAGCTGCCATTGACAGAGGCAATCCTTAATCTCCCACAGTGGTACAATGATCATCTCATGAATTGCAGGGCATCAGCAACTATGGGCTACATACTTCATGGTTCCAAATAGAGAGATTTCTTTGATCTTGCTGTTATTTAGCCATATAACCCTCTAACACTTGACCCTCACGCTTGGTACAAAAACTATTAGGTCAGACAACTAGAATTAAATGTGGACTCATTCGCTAGTGGAGAGTAACCAGGTTAGTAATTTAGCAAGGAACAGGCAAGATATGCCCATCAGCATCCACGGGTACTTCTGCATCCCCTGTTCCACTGTGAGGAGTATATTGCAACATAAGTTGTCAGTCAAGAGCCCTTAGCACAGCATGAACTGAAACAACACATGTTCCTCTAAAGCAGTGGGTATTTATACTATGTCAGAAATAGCTCACATAAACTCTGGAGGTATTTCTTTACTGTGAAAACATACACAGCTCTAGATGCAAAATATCAATACTCAGGAGTCTTCCACTTATTCCTTAAAATCCTATTATTCCACCTCTGACGTCTTGAGATGTGCTAATAACAATCTGCTTTTGTTCAACAGACACATCAGCAACTGAACCTGAAATTAGACTTGGGCATTCATCATCAGTTCCTAGGCAAGCCCATATTCTCACAGAGTTCAGTAATGAGCTATTATACTCCACCTCTCAACATATGTTTCACTACAAGTCACAAAGTCACTTCTGTAAGGGTGGATATGGGGTGGGGTTTATAAGCAGGAGTTTATAATCCATATATGATAACTACAGAAATCAAAGCATAAGATCTGGCACAAATAATAAACCATACAACTAACCTCAATTATGAATTAGTAAGTGTTCCTGGTAGAGCAGGATAGCATGCCCCAGCCACTTGCTTCCTGAGTATTCAAAAGGCTCTCAGGTCTAGAGCCTTTAGAAAAATCTTTTGCCTTTTCTTCTGTTCACTAATTCCAAACAATGCCAGTGTGGGTCCTGAGTTTTCAGGATTTGCTATATTACACTTTATGTCAAAGGTTCCTTCCCATGACTGATTATTGGGCTGAATGAAATTTCCTTACTGTTATTATTGTTACCTAGTCACCATTTTAACCTAACACCACCTTTTCTGTTCCCTCAGTTCTGGGGATGCTGGCCACTTCCTTCAGTTATTAAGGAAAGTCTGAGATCATCGGTGTTCCCTCATGTGGTAAATGAGGGTCATAATAGTATCAGCTTCTCAGTCTTGTTCTGAGGATTAAATGAGGTAATATGTGAAAACACTTTATGAAGTGTATTATTTCATACAAATGTACTATTATTACATATGGAGAACAAGGGCTAAAACTTAAGTGCCCAGGCTCCCTGCCAGTTCTTGCTTTCTACACTCTCCTGTCTTCCATTCCTCCTGTCCCTTCATTCTTTCGCTACCTTATTAGTCATTTGGTCACTCCCTGTCTGTGTGTCTGAGTCTCAGCAAGACTTCAAGTTTCTTCAAGTTAGGTAATACATCTTCTATTGGGTTGGCAAAAAAGTTCGTTCATGTTTTTCCGTAACATCCTATGGCATCCTAGATATATCCATCATTTCTTCACAGCACCCAAGCACACTATATACATAATGAGTATTTGAAAAATGCTCAACAAAATGGAATTTACCCCAAAGCCAACTGAAAAAGGTTCTCAGTATAGAGAAAGTAAAGTCTTCAGGAATGCTCTCATTTCTTTGTATCTATCTGAATACTAAGAAAGAACTGAAGGTAATTCTTTGCCCTAAAAGAAGTATACTCATGCAGAGGGAGTTTCAAAGAAAATGAGATAGATAATTTAAAAGTTTGACCCGTGGAAAGAAGGTTTAGGAATTGAGAACTTTTTTAGTACTCATTATGAAACATTCTAATTGTGTTTTATAATGACAAGTCTTTGCAATGTTAAGATTCTATATATAGTTTTAAAACACTTTAAACAGATTTACATGAGCTCATACATGTTCCATAAATGAGTAATGCTGACAAGTACAAATTCTGAGGATGTTGGTAAAAATTGGGCTTTATTATTTCCATTCATTTAAGAATGGGTAGAACATTCAGATTGTCCATGACTCTACACCCTCTTATGTTTAAAGCATCAGTTTCTAAATAGGTAGAAAATGTTTCAAACTCTGTAGAGAAAAGCACTCACCAATGCCAGGTTTTTTTCTTTCATAGATCATGATTATTGTTGGAAATAGAAATAATTTTTGGCATTGCTACTTCAGGATTAAATTTTTAGTTTGCCTGCCTATATCTCTCAACAGACACTGACAGATAAAATTCATTTTTGGGGCTGTCTTTAACAATTACACATATCCTACTTGTTTGTGTAATATCTCCCTTCATACATTCTTCATTAAAATTCCTAGGTAAATAAGTTCACAGCATTCATAAGTGGCACATTTCCCCTATCTTTCAACTGGAAATGCTGTAAATATTTAAAATAGAAGACATGCCCTTTTATTATAAGCTTATATTTAAAATTTTAATCAGTCAAAACAGTATGGAAGCACATGTATTAGTCAGGACAAGCTAAAGTATGCTACAGTAACAAACAACTCCTGAATCTTAGACAGTTTATTGCTTTCTCCTATTACCTGTCCAACATAAGTAGTTAGGTGGCTCTACCATTTAATTACTCAGGGACTCAATCTGATGGAGGTAAATGTTTTCACACTCACCACATGGGTGATTGTAGAGAGCTGCACTATAATCACTGGCAACTAAACGCTTCTCCCCTCAGCAAAAACACACATCACTTCCACTTCCATTTCACTGATTAAGAACATAATGTAGGTAGGGAATTCTCTGGCGCTCCAGTGGTTAAGACTCTGTGCTTTCACTGCCGTGGGCCCAGGTTTGACCCCGGGTTGGGGAACTAAGATCTCACAAGTCATGCAGTGCAGCCGAAAGAAAAAATCATAATGTAACCGCATCCAAGTAAATCCTGTCATATTAGGTTTTTTTTTTTTTTTTTTTTGGTTTGGCTATTTCTGGACTAACCTCTACTCCTGCACCACTCCTGCACTGTCCAATATATCAGTCACTAACCACATGTGGCTAAGGAGCTCTTGAAATGTGCTGGTCCAAATTCAGATATGCCAGAAGTACAAACACACTGGGTTTCCTAGACTCAGTACAAATAAGAATGTAAACTATCTCAATCATTTTGCATATTGATTTCATGTTGAAATGATAATATATTAGATATACTGGATACATAAAACATATTACTAAAATTAACTTCACCTGTTTCTTTTTACTTTATTTAATGAAGCTATTAGAAAATGTAAAAGTCCTTATGTGCCTTGCTTTGTATTTCTATTGGATAGCACTGCCCTGGTCAAGTCAGGATTTTGTCAGGCTATTCAAGAGTCTGCTCTTCCCCTTCCCTGGGGGCGAGCTCCAGGTGGGCTAAGTGTGTACAACATTCACAGCAAGGGGCTCATCTGGTACAGCTGTCCTCTGTTCTCCTCAAGCATTCATGGAGATGGCCATCATCCCACCGGGTCTTTCTTAGGCAGCCTCTAGACCCGCTGCATCCAGCTGAGGTCAGTACTCCCAACAAGACTTACGGCTGATACAGCCCATGTCTGGACACTGACAAATCCTCTCAATGATACTGAGAGGCCTCTGCTTGTCCTCTATCCATCTCAGGTCCCTCTGCCTTTCTCAGCAATTGGTGGTCCATTGTTCTCTTACTGTGTTGGACTCGGGATAAAGTTGGATAAGGTTGACAGTCTCCTTGAGCAACACCCCCAAATGTATTGCACTTTTTATTGTGGTAATATACACACCACATAAAGTTTACCATTTTAACTATTTTTAAGTGTATAGTCCATTGGCATTAGGTACATTCTCATTGCTGTACAACCGTCATCTTCATCCATCTCCAGAACTTTTTTGTCACCCCCAAATGAAACTCTGTACGCATCAAAAAATGTGAATTTTTTAATCCATCCCAATGGAGCTTAACTCAGAGCAAGGCTATTGGGTTTTTGTCCCTAGAAAACACATCAGTGATTCAGTCTAGACTCTGTTCTTCTCGAAAAAATATCCTCCTTATGATCTGCATAGGAAAACTGCCTAAACAGATACTCTACACCTGTCACTTGTAGATAGTGTCTGTATAGTTTTTATCCAAATTTTTAAGAGTAAAGAGGGATGCTTGTGATAACTATATTAACAGGGCAACAAACATAAACTGGGAATATCCCAGGCAAACTGGGACATGCGTTCACCCTATTTATAAGTCAGCAGTTCTCAAAGTATAGCCCAGGGACCTCTGGGGGGTTCCTAGAGACTCTCCCAGGAGGTCCATAACGTCAAAACTATTTTTAGAATAATACAAAGATGACATTTGCCTTTTTCATTCTCATTTTCTCATGAGTGTACAATAGATTTTTCCAGATGATATTGCTTCCGTCGAAATGAGCTTCACTGAGACCAAACCACTCCCAGCCTCCTGGCAGGGAATTGGGCTAGTGCCAGCAGAGGGTCTGTAAGACCCCATGGACAACAAAGTGAAACTAGTCAGTACTCAGAATTCCACCACTCCTTGAACACTGTCATTTGGGAGACTGAATATCCTTAGGGCCACCTGTAAGGTCAGGTCAGTTCTCCTAGTCAAAGGCATATTTCTTCCCTCCCCTGCCAACCCCCCACCATGGTCCCCAAATTCCTAACTATCTAAGAACATGGCACCTAATTTACTTCTTCTTCATATTCACTCAGCCTCTTCTGACCCCAGTCCTTTGACACTTGCCAATGGAAAAGCCCAGATCCGGTCACTGTTGCCTCTTCACATGGTACCACCCACTGTCTAGACCTCCCCAGGTGAGTGTTGGGCTCTAGCGTGGCCGCCATCATGCCTGAATGGTAGGGGCCACAGAAGCCCCAAGTGCCCAGCTGGGGCCTGCCTATACCTACAGAGACTTTGCCTCCTCCCACCACGTCCAGATTCAGAGGAAGTGCTGTAACCACTGGGCATGGGATTCTCTTCCTCAGCTGTCACTCGATGAGGCCAAATAGCAAAAGCCCTGAAGTGCAGGCGATGAACTTTCACCAACAAGAGACAGAATGAGAATGTATCTGGCAGATAAATTTCTCTCTTTACCTCCCTCTAACAAAAGGTTCCAAGGCACAGCATTTGGGACAGATGGTTCAAAGATAGACACATGACTGCATGACTGGCTCTCTTTTCCTGCCTCACCTCTCTACTTCCCTCACCCTCCCAGCCCTGGTGTTGCACACCCTACTCCCCCTTCCTCAATAAGGCATGACCACATAAGCTTTGCCTCAAGTCCTGTTTTGACGTGATTTAGACACTGAAAGCCTCAGATCAATTGTTCTTCTCAAGGGATGGAGAGAAAAAGGTGTAGATGTCCAAAGCCACACTTACTGTGCCAAGAGCAAAAGGAGACAAAAGAACAAGCATCCATCCTGAAACAGAAGTCACCTGTTTGGCAGCTGTTTAGCCCCTTATAAACCCTGCACTCTCCTTACTTCTATTGTCCAGATCCACACTTGGCCTTGACTCTGGTTCCCAGCTTCCTGATCCCCACGCTTATCTGGGCTCATAGCAATTTGTTACACCTTCACTGCCTCTTGCCAGGCTCTAGACTTGCCTTGCACATGTGCTTTTTCCAGCTCACATGGACTCCCTCAGGCTTTTGCTTTCTCTTCCTCACGTGCGGACTCACGTGCTCAGGCATGGGCCAGCCATGCCCCCACTCCAGGGGCTCAGTGAGTCTCAGCACGTGACTATATCTTGTGCCCTTGAGTAGGAAAAACCTACTTAGAAGCACTTGATTGGCAATGTGGGAAGATTTTTAATGAGAAGATATTACAGGGAATTAAACAATTAAACAATATACACATTAGTTTCTTATTGCAATATGAGGACCGGGTTAGAGAAATCAAAGCCCTAGAGGAAACCCATCCAGATTAACACCTTGTGGGCTAGAATTCTCTCAATACACACAAACTATTTGGGGGAGCAAGGAGATGCCAAATTTTGTGAACCAACTGACTTGTTTTATTGTCCTCCCTACAAATTCTTTCACCAAAAATTTGTCAAGGAGGTACATTATAAATGAAATGCCATGAAACCAACTGGTTTTAGGTTAATCAGCTAAAGATAACAACACATTTGGTGAGCAAAGTGATAGCTGGAGATGGGTCTAACTTAGAATATTAGAGTTTAGGGGGAAAGATTCGAGAAACTAAAGGCTCAAAAAAACAAAGGGTAAGCATGGTGGCTAATAATACTGTATTGTATACAGTTAACCCTTGAACAACAAGGTTTGAACTGCGCAGGCCCACTCGTATGCAGATTTTTTTCAGTAAGTACAGTCAGCCTTCCACATCCATGGGTTCCACATCTGCGGATTCAACCAACCTCAGATCCTATACTATGTTTACGATCCATGGTTCCCACGGAATCCACGGATACAGGGGACACAGAGGGCCGACTGTGGGACTTGAGCATCCCCGGATTTCAGTATCCTCAGTGGGTCCTGGAACCAATCACCCACAGATACCGAGGGACAACTGCATTTGAAAGTTGCTAAGAACATTGTAAATCAACTATACTCCAATAAAAATTATTTCTTTAAAACGCTGCTAAGAGAGTAGATCTTAAAATTTCTCACCACGAGAGAAAAAATTTAACTATGTGTGGTGATGGAGGTCAACCAGACTTATTGTGGTGATAATTTCACAATATATACAAATATCACATCATTACATTGTACACCTGAAACTAATATAATATTACATGTCAATTATGATTTAATTTTTAAAAAGGGAAGGGTGGTGACTGCTGAAAGTCACACAACCATTCACCGGCCAAGACGGGCCTAGACCCAGGCCACCTGCTTCCCAGGGTAGAAGGTGAAGTTGATGACAGATTCTTTTTTTTTTTTTTTATTAGTTTTTATTGGAGTATAGTTGCTCCGCAATGCTGTGTTAGTTTCTACTGTACAGCAAAGTGAATCAGCCATACACATACACACATCTCCTCTTTTTTGGATTTCATTCCCATTTAGGTCACCACAGAGCACTGAGTAGAGTTCCCTGTGCTATACAGTAGGTTCTCATTAGCTATCTACCCTATACATAGTATCAATAGTGTATATATGTCAATCCCAATCTCCCAATTCATCCCACTCCCCCTCTCCTCCCTTGGTGTCCATACGTTTGTTCTCTACATCTGTGTCTTTATTTCTGCTTTGCAAATAGGTGCATCTGTACTATTTTTCTATATCCCACATACATGCGTTAGTATGGAAGATAGAATGGTGGATGGTGGATTCTTTGCGAAGCCAAAAGCAGACTCTCTTGTTGGATCATAGGACATTTGTGTTGTCCCCAGGCTATCTCAGCCTCCACTGCTCTTCCGTCAGCCTCCAAAAACAGGACATGAAAATGGATTTGTTCAAGTGGTAACTCACAGATTCCACCTTTTTAAATGAGCCAGTGACACAGTGCCAGGCAAGATGCAACCTCCGTGAATGAATTAATCAGACTTTCTAAAAGAGCAAGCAGGTTTGGCGTGGTGTTTTATTACACAGTTTTCTAACTGGTAATTGAAAAAGAAGCACTTGATTTTAAATTCCCTCCCTGAGGTGTTAATTGTGGCAGAGAGGGACCGAGGAGACAGAGCCCCATGTAAAATGAGTCGTTCTGTTGCTCAGGACATGTTGAGTCCATAGCCCCTTCCACTGCTTTGGGAAACTGAAAGAGAAGGAGAAAGATGCAAGGTGGCAGCTTGGCTTAGAGAGCCTTAGCCGTTGTGATGATGGAGAAATTTAAGATATGCTCTGTTGGAGATCTGCTTCCAAAGCACTGCAGATCAGAAGGTTAATATGAATCAAACTTAAGGAAAACGATGAACTTGATCCTGGAACTGTCTTCCATGCAGCCTGTCGCCTCCCTTCCATTTTTCCTCCTCCCTTTCCTTTCATCAAGAAAACTTAGTCTTTGGGCTACTATTCACTTCAGTGACATTCAAGTTTCTTAAGACTGGCTGAGCAGCTACGATATGTGAGGCACTGGAGATCTACACAGGAGAATACAGTATTCTGTCCTCATAGAGGATGTAGTAAGGGAAAAACAGGCACGTGTCACAGGTATGAACAGATCCACGGCCCCAGTGGTGCAAGAAATGAGGAAGTACAGACCACGGAGAGTGGAGGATTTATTCACGATGCTACTGGTCCACACGATAGGAGGAGACAAAGTCAGAGTTGAGAAGTATTAAGAAATCATCTAATCAAATCCCTTCATGAGTGCAGTATTCCTCCTTGACACTCAGGATCTCAAATTAGTGAGATCAGTAAAAGTGTGGGTTCTGGAGCCAGAGTGACACTGAATCACCGCTCCTACCACGTGACTTTGGGCAAGTAACTTAACCTCTCTCTGTTTCCGTAAAATGAGGGGTGATAATAATGTCTGGCTTTTAAGATTTTATGAGAACTAAGTAAGTTCATATATGTGAAGCGCTCGTAATGGAGCCCAGGACGCAGGAAATGCTTCCTCTAGCAGTATTTGCTTCCGAGTGGTGGGGGCACTTATAGAACATCACAGATGAGAGAAGGATGATGCAGAGACACCTGCAGGAACCTGCAGGGGTGGGAAGAGTTGCGGGGGACACAGCACAGGACCAAGGCACACAGGCGCCCGCACACGTGCGCACACACGATGTCCAAATGACTACGGAGAAAAAGGTTCTACTTTGCACAACTGTGAAGTTCACACCCATGAACCAGCTCACCGAAATCGGGCCACGACTTGCCTAATGCTTTCCGGCTCTGGGTTTCCGCAGCTGCTTCCTCTGGTCGTCGATGTTCTGGCTCCTGCTGCCACCGCTTCCCACAAAGAAGCCCCATCTTGACAATCACAAAATGAACCCAGCACCTCCTCACCCACCTGGGTGGGCAGTCGCCCCACATGACACATGGGAATGATGACCTTTAAGTCTCAGATGCCTCATGAATAGAGTGGGCATGTTTATGCCAAACCTGACAGAAGAATGGGGACTGGAGTCAGCTGACCTTTCCTAGGGATTAAGCATCACCTTCTTGTAGGGCTTTGGTGATACACTAATTGAGGTAATGCATGTAAAGTGCCAGGTGCAGAATAGGTGTTCAGGGAAAACTTATTATATTCTTGTAACTATTATTTTATTCCTTTGGTTCTAAGTTCACTGATGTTGTGAAAATCAGGCACACGTTTATGTACGAGGACACCTCTATGCAAATGAATGCATATTTGTACACAATTTAGGAAGGCTCAGGGGGTTCATTATTCCCTAATGAAACTGATGTGCTAAACAGGAGAAGCACTTGGGAAGGTTCTTAAAGTCCCACTGTCTGGGGCAGTCCACAAGTAAATCAGAATTCCTGGGGGTGGGATACAAACATTAGTAATTTTTTAAACTCCCAGGTGATTCCACTGACAAGGTTAGGACCCGATGATGTGGTTTAGATCCTTGCTTCTGGGACAGGTAACATCAGCATCTCCTGGAAGGGGCTTGTTAGAAATGCAAAATCTTGGGTGTCACCCCCAGATCTACTCAATCAGAATCTGCATTAGGACAAGATCCCCACCACTTATGTTTTTTTGTGAGGAGTAAATGAATCCATACATGTCACGGACTGCTGTGGAAGTGCCAACCTAGGAATCAGGAGCTCCACTCTCTTTGGCTATAAAAGCTTTGCCAAGCACTGGGCCTCGGTTTCCTCTCTGGTAAAATAGAGGAAAATGCTGGGCTAGACAACGTCAGCCCTGGCATCCGATCAGTCTGTAAGTAGAGGCGTGTGGTCTCCCGCCCAGCACAGCTCCTCATGAGCCTTCGTCCTCCCCCCTCCCCAGCTGGGATCCCTAGGGTGTCCTGCTGGGGAGTCCAACCCAGGAGCAACTGAATCTGGCAAGAGCTAAAAATTAATTTCCTTCAAATCAATAATTTGCAATTAAACACAGAAGACACTAAAGCCAATGGGGGGCAGGCTTCTGGAGAGAAGACAGCTGAGCACGTCAAGCCTTTGGAACTGAGAGGGGGGAAAAGCCCAAGCCATTCCTAGCAAACAAATGAACAATCGTCTCCATTGTTTGTCAGGAAGCAAGCTCAGGGACATAAGTGGTACTCGAGGGGTGAAAAAAATCAAGAGCTTCTATCAGCAGGACTCGATGGCAGGAGCTAATTTACTTTCCACGTCACTCTCTGCTTATACACTTCCCGTGGCTCAGCACCCCAGTCCCCATGCTGGGGACCTCTGATGCCTTCAGAACAGGGCTGAACAGTTTGCTGGCTACCTGGAGCACCCAGCTCATGAAAGAACTGGAAGCCTGCCTGGGTCCCCTCCCCATCCTCAGCAGCAAGTGTCAGACCGGATTGGGTGAGTGCCAAGCGGGCAATGCCAACGGGAGCACAGACGTGATAGAAGCAGGCAGCTCCATGGAGCCGGGCTTGAAGGATGGCTGATGTTATACTGTGGTAGCTGCAATCTGGGGCTAGGAGCCATCCTATGGATCTCCAGAGACGCGCAGGGATATGCTGAAATTCTTGAAACAGAATTGAAATGTGCTTCATTTCGGAAGTAAATGCATGCCATGCACCATTGGAGGGGAGGGGGAGGGTGGAGGAGGCAAAAGTAGAGAAGAAAGAACCACAGCTCTGAAAAGACAGGAAATTCAATGCATAGAGAATGGTATGATGACCACTCGTTATTTATTTTTCTTTGAAGATATTGTGATAATCCCCAATTTTAAATGTTGGTATTGTAAAGTTGTTGTCCAAATGCTTTTTACTCCTAGAGGAATTCTAATCGTAGAATATAATAAGGAAAAATAGCTATTTGGTCATTCAACAATTATTTGCTTAGCTTGCTTTGGGCCAAGCACCCCAAGGCCTCACACACTGCTAAGAGCTCAGCCTCCTGCCACATGGTGACACATTCTAGTTTCTTAAGAGGTGACATAGAACTGTAGTCTGAGACACCTACCCAACTGCAACTTCTTTAGAGCACAGATGTGTGCTGGTACTGTTCTAAATGAACGGCAAGAGCCATGGGCAAGGTTCCAGGCATCTCATACTAGTCAACTGAAGTTATTTTTATTAGTACCCGTGGATCCCCAGATGCACCATGACTAACATTTATATACCGGGCAAACCCAAAGTCACTGTCCGAAGCGGAAAGAAGAAAGACATACTAGAAGGAAGCCAAACCACTCTCTGGTAGAAGTTTTGCATCTCCCTTCTTAAGGGGAAGAGGGGTAGGCTGGGTAAGACCTCTCTCTTCTCTTTGGAGGAGGCAAGACAGTCCATCCCCAAGGAGGAGAAGTCATGGCCTAGATTGCTTAAATCCCAGAACATCCTTTTGGACCACCATTCTACTGGGTGGAACACCTAATGGAACAAAAGTTCACAGGGCACATAAATGTTGTATCTTAATCCCAGTGCAACACTTATGTGAGGTATCCGGGTCCAGGGTCCTGACATCTTTTCTCACTTCCTTCCACTAAACCAGGGTATTAAGAATCCCTGAGCTGCTTTGAGCAGCTCTAACCTCCTATTTTCTCTCCCCATTGGATGTTTCTCTGTCTCCCTCTGTGTCTCTGTCACCATGTTGCCAGCTAGGCGCTGGAAGGGCAACATATGCCAACTCCACTCTCCCCACTGAGGCACCTACTCTGGTTCTTTGGCTCCTTTTGGCTGGGAGTCCAACCTGTTGTTCCACTGCAGACAGAAAATCCAAGATTCATATTTGGATGTTGAAAGAAACATAGAGGAGTTCACAAAATGTATTTATCTTTGAGGCTACGGTGCCCTGCCTGATAGAGGATAAAGGACTGTGAGGGAGATTCAGCCTAGTCCTGACATACAGCCCAGGGTCCTACACGGAGGCCTGGGGGAAACAATACAGCGCACACACCCTTCCATTGCCTTCCTCTGCGTCCCTGGTGCACCTCCCTGCTTTGAGGGAGACCTCCGAGAAGGAGAACCGTCCACACCAAAAGGAATTCAGCTATTTGTGCGAACCCTCGTCAGATTTAATGGGAACCCCTTCCTAACACTGCCCCTCAATGAGACCCAGTGTCCAAGACGCCCTTCACGAGCCTGAAATAATGAAGTCCCTGGGATTCAAGGAAAATGGGGGATTCCATGCAAATCCTCCTTTTCCCTCTTCTCGCCCCTCCTCTGTGACCACCACACGCTCCACACCCCCAGCCCAACTCCACGCAAATGAGCCTGAGACGTTTTCTGGAAGCACAATCCACGGTTTTGTTGCCATGGAAGCACTCGTGGGTCCCCAGGGGCAGCACAGGGTAGGCAGACAGCGGCGCGGGAGCCGCAGCGCGCGGTGAGCCTGCCCCGCGCCGCCCGCCCGGCACAAGGCCCCGCAGCCGAGGGGAAGGCATAGCCCAGCCTCCCCAGCAAAGCCCAGCCTCCGGGGAGGCAGCGAACCCCAGCTGTGCCCCCTCTTCACGGGCGCGTGTACATCTGGGCACTCTGGGCACGGCTCCAGCCAATCAGCCATGCTGATCCTCCCACAGCTTTTCACAAAAGGATGCTCGCTCGGAGCAGATGGCGGCTGTGCCGGAACCAAGATGGTGGCCGCCCCAGCGGGGCGAACCTCCGGGACATCGGCGCCCCGTGCGGGCCCCCCTTCCAGCCACTCCTGCGGGGAGACCTCCCCCCCTCCTTGCTCCCCTCGTCTTCCAGAGAGCGGACCCCAAAACGTGGCCTGGGCACTCCTAGAGGTCTGCCAGATGATTGGCGGTACGGCCTGACTGAATATTCTTGAAAAAATGTGTCACACATTTATTGTCATGTGCGTTAGAAAAGAAAACATGCAAAAGCTGTGATTTCATGGATATGATTGCTCAGCATCAAATGAAAGTAGGTGTTTAAAAAAAAATGTGAGCCAATTTTAAGGAATGATCAAGTGAATAATAGGATAGCTATTGCATGACACACACACACACACACACACACACACACACACACACACACACACACACACACACACAACCATGAAAAATGTATGTCAGTAAATAAAGTTTGGGAAATCTGAGTTAAAGGAAGGATTCCAATGTTCCCTCTCAAGACTGGATAATTTTCCAAGCAGGAGGAAACAAAAATTATTGACGTGATGGAATACAAGATAGGGACCCACCAGACCAATTCTCCATTTTGGCCAGTCAGTGCATTGGAGGTTTCCTTCCTGTCTCTTTGATTGTATCCAATGCCCCGCCCAGCACTTGGCTGAGGTTCCAGAGAGCTGGGTCAGACAGGACCCTCAGTCACTGAGTCCTATTTAATACTGACCAGGATCCTACCCTGGATGGGTTCTCCTGCCAACTAGGCTGGACCAATGCAGGAGGCCAGTCTGTTGAAAGGGCTCTTTGTCATCCCATTTAGAACCATTATCGTGGAGCCAGTTCTAAGCAGCCAGCCCTCGGCTCCTTTCCCCTCAGCCTCACCCAGCTCCTCTTAGCTTTTAAGACTCAAAAGCAACTTCTAAAAAAAAGGCACCTCTAGCCCCAAAATGCACTTCCCAAGATCTCGCCACCCCAAAGCACTGTCACAAAGGAAGAAATAAAAGTAGACGGGATGTAGAGGTTTCGAATCCTCTCTCCCAGCTCCATACACCCTTTGCCCAGAGCCTGTGAAGCCTCTGAAGAAAAAGTAAACAACTGAACCAGTGGGTCCCCACTGCAAGGTAGTAACAATAATAACAAAAGTAATGATAACAATTGTGACTCACTGAATCCATCAAGTTTCATTATAGCTCTGTGAGGCAAGTATCATTAGCCTCATTTTATACAGCACCGTTCTGACAGGCAGGGTAAGTAATTTAAATGGCTCATGAGCGGCAGGGCCAAGACTCAAGCCCAAGTCTATGTGACTCCAAATCTTCTTCTCTTCCGTGGACTCAGCTGCCTCCCTTTCATGGTTTTCCTCAAACTCCATCGTGTCCTTTTGTGCCTATCCAGACCCCTCCCAACTTCCTCTGTGCGTGTAGTCAGAGGAGATCCCTAGAGATGCCATCAATCTGAACCACTGTAAAAGGCCATTTCCTTATAACACACCCTGAACATCTGTAAAAACAATTTCTCCTCAAGCCTACAACTGAACCTCATAATAAAAACTCGCCACCCAATATAGCCTTTTTTAAAAAAAGTTCTGACGGCATTTTAACTACTAGAGGGACTTAGTGATGTTTATTTCCTAGTTATTCTGGGAAGATGCTTGCCTCTTGCCTCTTTGGGACTGGACTACCTATGAGACACCAGGGTATTCTTTTTCCATTGGGAAGATTTTGTTGGTCTGAAATTGTATAGACTAGATTATGCTGCTGTAACAATCCCCAAATATCAGGCCCTTAAGTTGATTTCTAAGTCACTCTAAGTTGGCTCTGGGTTCAGGCGATTCTCTAGACAATTCTCCAAGCGTTGACTCAACATTCAGGCAGCTTCCGTCTTACAGTCCTCTCTCTTCCAGGGTTGCCAAGGTAGCTAGTGTGGAGAACTACACACTCATTTATACCACACTGTCCAAAACAAGTCACGTGGTCATGGCTAATCCAAGGGAATGCAGATGTACACTCGTCCAATGTCCCAAGAAGGAGAGGAGAGTCAGAAATATGGGGGAGAAGCACTGTCGATCTCCCACATAGGCTTTCTTATCCACAAGTGCAGGAGGAAGTTGCCTTGTCAACGAGAAGGCTCAGGGCAAAGAACACTGGACTAGGAGTCAGAGGTCAAGTGTTTGAGGCTCTTCTGTACCATTTCTTAGCTACGTGGCCTTACGGAAGTCACCTGGCCTCCTCAACCCTCAGTTTGCTCAACAATGGAATGAGGAGAATGCTGGTTTGATGAGCCTCACACGATTATTCTGGTGGTTAAATTAGGCAATGAATGTGTTTCTCCACAAAACATGTCCTTGTTACTCAATAGTACTTTTAAAGTCGTCTTTCCCCTCATATGGAAAGCAAGGGATAAAAACAGAAACAAAAAGTCAAAAGCTGAACCAGTTTCACGTGTCCTGATCTCATATCCTTATTCTTTTCTCTTGATAAAGTCCCTTGATCTCTCTGAGCCTCAAATAGATGGTGATGTCGTTTCTATCTGCCCCATATGAGATACTGAATGCAAAGCACTGTAAAAAGTTATAAAATTCTCTACAAATGGGAGGGACTATTATTCTCCCTTCCCTCTTATCCCAAGCGTCTCTCCCTCTCCCTCCCTTTCCCTTCTGAACAAGCTCAAGTCTCTCATCCTTCAAAGGATGTTTCTTCAACTTTAACGCCCACCTCCCCCTTAATTTTCCACACAGCCTCTTCTTTGTTGACCACCAGGTTTCCTGGAAACAAGGCTGCATGTCTTCTCGGTCCCCGTTCTTATCTTCCATTCGCTCGTCATAACACTGTTATTTAGCTTCTACCTCAACTATTAGAGAAAATTGTCTCTTCCAGGTCCCGTGACCCCTTCACTCAATTTCTATCAGTTTGGCTTCTCCTTGACCTAGACAACATTTGACAACAGGAACCACTCTATCTGATCTGACTGATTCCATGCCCTGTTGGTTCTCTCCAGGTCCTACTAGATCTATCTATAAAACATCTCTGTCCTATTGATTCTATCACTGAAACATTTCTCGTGTTCTCCTAACTTTCTTTTCTACTCCACTTGTAGACCTATTGACCCTCTGTGATTGGCTCTGTTCCTGAGACATCTCTCACATCTGTCTCCTCTTCTCCATTCTCTTTGTTCCTGCCCTGGTTCAGACTCCCAGTTATCTCTGTGTAGGTTATTGCCTTAGCTACCAGACTGGTCTTTCTTCATTTAGCTATAAAATGGGGACTATAATACCTACTGCCTAGGTTGATTGTAAGAAAAAAATTTACTAACTTAAAGAGGGTAGTACTGCCAAGCTGCTGGTATTTACTAAATATAGATCCTCTTCCCTGCTTAATATACTGTCTAGTTTTCTTTCTCTGTCCTTGATTGGCTACTATTCACCTCTAAAAATATTCAAAACTTCTTCATTTCTCCAAACTCTGGTCCAAACACCCCTTTTCAGCCTCGTGCTCAGGTGCCCTCTCACCATTTCCCCACGTCTCTACTGTCCTAGACCATTCAGAGTCCCTCAAACACACCACCCACATGTATTTGGATGCATTACCTCCTCCACTGGGAGCTTACTTCTTCTCTACTTTGTCTGGGAAAACAATCCTCTCTCTACCCTCCACATTCCAATGTAAACATTAAATTCTATTAGTTCTAAAGCTTTTTCCAACCCAACACCCTCATCCCCAGGAACAAGTCATTACTCTTTAATCCTGTTTTCCTGCACTTGATCCACATTTCTGCACAAGTGTAGCATCTTGCATCTTCTTATTATTGCTGGGTGCCCAGATACTTCACTTCATTTGGGATTAACCCATCTAGTCCATCTGGCATGATCTGCATTGAAGTGGGCAGTCCAAACTCCCTCCACGCAGGGACGATTAAACTATAGTTATGGGAAGAACCTTAATTAACAGCAAACAATCATACATGATATCGTTTAATAGGCAGACTACACCACGCCATTTAACCCCCGAGTCATGGGTCCCTGCTTTCTCCCACTCCTCTGCAACACTGCCGTCTCATCTGCTCTTGTCCTGTGCTTCCTCTTCTGGGCCTCCTCGCCTGCTTCTGGAAGAACCCCTTTATTAGTCCCAAGGCACACGTCTTAGTGAACTGTCTCCCTGGTGGTGGTCCCGTGGCTCTACTTATACTACCTGGATCACATAGCTAACTAATAAGAAGACGCAAGATGCTACACTTGTGCAGAAATGTGGATCAAGTGCAGGAAAACAGAATTAAGGAGTAATGACTTGTTCCTGCGGGTGAGGGTGTTGGGTTGGAAAAAGCTTTAGAACTAATTGAATTTAATGTTTACATTGGAATGTGGAGGATAGAGAGAGGATTGTTTTCCCAAAGTAGAGAAGAAGTAAGCTCCAAGTGGAGGAGGTAATGCATCCAAATACACGTGGGTGGTGTGTTTGAGGGACTCTGAATGGTCTCGCACAGTAAGGAGTCTAGGTTCCAGATATCTCACTTCATTTAGGATTAGCCCATCTGGCACGATCTGCGTTAAAGTGGACGGTCCAGACGCCCTCCAGGGAGGGAGCTATCTGGAACCAAGGTCTCGTGAGAAGGTAGATGTGTGCATTGGGATTGCTCTTGCCTGCAAGCTCCCATAAACCAACAAACAACGGCTTAAATGGTAAGGAGTTGATCTCTTTCACGAAACAACACATTGGCACGGGCAGTCCAGGGCTACTGTGTGCCATCAAGGAACCAAGCTCTCCCCTCTCCCTTTCCGCCAGCCTTAGAGACGCCTCGGGCCCCACGCTTGTTCCAGGCAGGGGAAGGACGGTGAGGACACCTCACTTCTACTTATGTTTCATCAGCCACAACTGTAGCCAGAACATGGTCACTCCTGGCTGCAAGGGAATGTGGAAGATTCGTCTGCAGTGTTCCAAACTCTCTATCAGAGAAAGGCAAAGGAAAAGGGGCTGGACGTGAGCTTCCACACCTGCCACAGCTGAATTGAAACATTTTACTCTGTCTTTCATCTACATTGTGACCTCCCCGAAAGCACTGGTTTAATAATCTCCAAACAAACAAGCAACACCAGAGACCTGGCATATGTTACTATTGACCAAATATCGATATTTGTTGAATTAATGTCTCACTGAAGAAAATGATGGGGAATAGGGCCTTAAAGGTGCGAGCTGATAGCCTGGATGAGTCCTGCTCAACAGGAAATGTTCCTAAAAGCCACTGAGAAAGGCTGTAGTGGGATAGCTATTTAAACGGGGATTTATTTTTACCTAACCTGGCTTCTAAAAGGATTGAGGTCGTATTACATAATTAAAACAATCCAAAATAAAGCAACCCCGGATAAAAACAAGGTAGAATCATCTAAGAACAGCATGGGAGAAGTGCGATCATGTTATAAGCTAGTGTAGAGAATTCTGAGTATAAGCCCTGCCAAGTGGAAGGTCAGGCATCAAAGAGGGGTACTTAGAGCTGTAGTTTTGGGGCATAAAGGGTTGTGATCATGGAAGAAGATGAGAAAGGTCCAATAAGTACAATGAAGCCATGTGATGGAGGCTGATGTGGTCATTAAGGCTCCTTAATGGGCTATGGTCCAGCCTATGTCAAGCTACTGGGAGACCCTGGGGCCATGGAAAAACACTGTGAACATTGCTTCTCTTTGGTGCATCCTCCCCCTGCCTCTCTTGGGACAGCAGACCCTCTTCAGGGATTTAACAAAATTTAAGAGGCTACCATGTGCCAGGCATGGTGATAGGCACTTTCACATTTCTCAGGGGATCAGTGGGTAAAATTAATTTTAGTTCTGCTACTGGCCTGCCTGAACATTCTACTAGGAACAGGCCTAAAATAAGAATATGATAAAGGCTGCCTTAAATGAACATAACAAAATATCTTACAATTACGTGGCATTTCAGTTTATAAAAGACTTACACTCACACCGTCATATTTGTTACTCAAAACAAATGTTTATCCATCGAGCAGCTTCCTGGTGATGGACAAAAGAGAAAGGAAAAAAGTTTGTTCCTACCGTCAATGAACACATAGGGTAGGAAAAAACAAAAACAGAAAACAGCAACACAGTGGAATGCGCTCTGGAAGCTCAGAATGGGAGAGGCCGGCTTGCTCTAGTTTCTGTTAGAGGTGGTTTTAAAGCTTGCAGAGACATCTATCTGGGCTATGATAGACAGAAGAGCAGAGGGAAGTGAGGGGAGGTCAACGAACAGAGTGAGACAGGCAGACGGACAGACATGGAGAGGATAGCAGGCTGTATTCGTGAACTGGAGGTCAATGAGATGTCCCTATATCCTTTTAGGAAACCTTCTTTTTAAAGTTTAAGCATAAAGGAATTTCTGTTCCTTGCAACTAAATGATTCTTGATTACAACAGCTGTGGCGGCATTGCCTTTTTCTTGGCAATCAGACTCTGTTCTCTGGAGATTTCTCAGTGAACACTGGATTCACCTGCTTAGCTCCTCCCTCTTGCCCCTTAACCTCTTGTCTGTTCACATCACCCACTGGTCTCTGTCCAACCTCACTCTGGTCCTTTCTGCAGCCACACCGTCCTCCTGCTGTTGAAACATCATTGCCCTGTGTCCCCTCCCTCGAGGGCCAGGCTCTGAACTCCCAAGGCGATCACTGATATCCAGCTAATCTCATTGGCTGGACCATACTAATGTGCTCCTGAAGGCTGAAGAGAGCAGCCCACATGTCATTAATTATACAAGCAAAAAGCAGACAAGAAAATGCACCCACCATCCCATTACCCAAATCCACCCATTGTTACCATTTTTAGGGTGTGTACTTCCAGGCTCTATTTTAGAGATATTTACACATATTTTACTTAACAAAAACAGGATCATGCTACACAAACTACTTTGTAACTTGCTATTTTCATAGTTACGTTAGTAATGCTCTCTTAATTGCAAGTAGTAGAAATCAGCCTCAAAACAGCGAAAGCAAAAAGGGAAGATAAAGCATCAGATGGAAAATTGGAAGATTTTAACAGCAGGGCAGCCAGCATGGGAGACACTGGGCCTGGCTTCTTCCTCCCTCCCAATCCCTTTCTTTGCTTTCTTGGGATCTTTCCACACTTCTCTGTGAACATCTGCTCCACCCTTTGCTAATAATTAAAAAGTTTATTTGTGTTTATAGCTCCTATCTCAGGCCTAAGGTCGAGTAGTTCTATTTTCTTGACCCAGGCTTTTTTTTTTTTTTCAAACTTTGCCCTTTTCCCCCATTCAGAGAACCATTTCTCAGATTGTTTTAAATAAATTCTACTATTTTTCTGTTTTAGAGTTCATTTATTAGAATTTATTCATTCCTTCCTTCTGGTTTCCTTGAGTCCATTTTGTTATTTGTTTTGTACTCTCAGTTATTTTCAATCTTTGTTTTTAAAAAAGTGAAAGGCACATGTGAACTTCTTACCAGGCACTTTCTTTAGATGATGTTCCACCCTCCACTTCCTTACTCAAAGGATGACTCTGATGTGGGATGGAAGAGGTACATCTGAGGGGTGGCTAATGTGAAGACTTATTGGTGAGGGGCCACTGAAGCAGCTTCTGTAAACACAGACAGAGCCTTCAGACTCTGACCACTGCTTAGGGTCCTAGAAGGGCCTAAATTTAAACAAGAAAATGACACTAGTATTTATCTCGTGGCTTCTATTTGCCAAACATTGAACTACGCGTTTTGATATATATCCTGAAAGGAAGATAATACTATCTCCATTTTATCAGTAAAACAATACATGGGCAGAGAGCTTAAGGGATCTGCCCACTCACACAGCTAGGAAGTGACAAAGGAAAAAGATGGGCCTATATTTAACTCCAAATTCCACGCTTTTTCCACTATTGCATATATTTTCCAAATAATTCTGGGAAAAACAAGCAAACAATAAAGCCATATAAGAAAAACCTGCCTACAGCAGTACTATCTGAGGCCAACAAAATTTTTTGAGAGTGCTTATATTTAAAATTTCCAGCATCACAGAGGCAAGTATTTTATCTATATCTATATCCATCTGTAGATACATAGATAGCTCTATCTTTAATAACTGTATTTTTCCATCATCTACCTCTGTCAACGTACCTTTCTTCATTTTCTGAAGAGATGAGCTACAAGGACGCTATAGAAGCAGCTGTTTTGGAAATATTGCCTTCTCTTTGTTCCGAATGCTATTTAAACATTGGCAGGGGGCCTCATTAAAGATGAATCGTTGAATTAGCAAGTAGTGTTGTAGCTAGAAGACACAGCATGTGCTCCTGTGGTGAAGACAGATTTGCACAAAGGAGAGAGGGTTTGGGGGTAGGTGGGGGCAGGAGATGGACAGAGGATGAAAAGACCTGAGACGCAGCAAAGTCAAGTGTTTTACAATGTTCTCTAATCTGCCCACTGCCACAGGGAAGCAAAAGGAGGCTGCAAGGGGGCCGGGAGAAGCGCCACCTTTTTGAACGATGAATGGAGAAAGGAGCCCTTCACCCAGGGTAGTTCTGCTTATGAATAACCTTCACTTCCTCCACTTTATGATGAAGGAGTGGCTTGCAGCTTCAGACAAGCTAAAGACTTGGGCACCAACACCCAATAACAACAGCAAAAACAATGAGGGATTCTAAGATAACTCCTCTCCATATGCCTTCTCTATTTTGGAGGTAGGCAAAGAGATAATAGCAGTTTTATTTCTTTGAATGCATGTTACTGTTCCACACTGTTTTCTCATTCGTGATGGCTTTCATTTGCCAGCGGGTTTGGAAATGAAACAAGCATGGCAACAGGGACCCCTGTGGGACTGAAAGATCCTGCCCGTGAGGTGAGCAGTCGTCCTGGATGCTCTGGGAAGTTGAGACTCATCCCCAAGTGGGGTTTCATAGGATGTGTGATTTCACTATTCTTTTCCCCGAATTTTTGCAGCTTCAGAATTTGGGTGGAGAAAGAAGAGGGGAAAGGAACTAAGCATTATTGAGTTTCTACTGTGTACAAGTGACTGTGCCAGGGGCAATGGCACTTATTATTTATTCCCCATAGCAACTCCAAAGGAAAGAGTTTTGTTCTCATTTTACAAATAAAGAAACTGAGGCTCAGAAAGGATAACTTACCCAAAGTCCCACAGCTGATAAACCACCCAGCTGGAACTCAGAGCCAGAGCTGTCTGACCCCTAAGCCTGTGCTTTTGCTCTGATAATTCTCATAGATGTCCATGAATATGGTGTAAGAGAGAGGATTTGGTCTATGAGCCAGTAGCCTAAGTTGGGGATCCTAAAAGGCCTTGTCTCCAAATAGCGCTCTCCCACGGAGACCTGAAGACATTCCTAGCACGGGTCCCCAAGAGGAGCGCATCTTGCCCCGTTTCTTTCTTTAGCATCTTGCCCCGTTTCTTTCTTTAACTCCTGCCGCTGTCCTGGCTCCCAAGGCCACTGCCTATTTGGGCAGAACATATAAAAGAGTTAAGACCCAAATGGCCAGAGCTTCTAGAGCAGCCGCATCCAGGACTGCTCTGCTTGGAAGGGTCAACCTTCCTGCTCTGCTGAGCTTCTGGACCCCAGATCTTTAGCAGGTACCAGACCCTAACATACGCTCCCTCCCTTACCAACCATGCAACCCTCTTGCATTTCTTCCCCAGAAAACTGTGCCCTCAAAGTACAGATAGGGATGGATTTACCAAGGGCCAGCTGCGTAATGCACACCAATCACTTGAGTGGAGAGGACGCTGGACAAGGCCCCTGTCCCTGTCCCGAAACATCGATCACACTATCACGTCCCCTTCATCATGCCATTGGTTTGAGACTAGAAGCCTTTAGTAGCATCCACTGTCCCTTTATCCCAGGAAAACTACAGCTGTGAGACGGATCACAGCTGTAGTTTTCATCCAGGCTCTTGGTTCGCCAGGATCGAGCTGGGGTTCCTGAAGTAGCTGAAAGCAGAGATTCCAACCAGAAGACAAATTCTGATTTCCTCACAGGCGTGTTCAGAGGCGGTCCTGAGGTTATGGCACAAGGCCTAATCAGTATCCCATGCCCTTTGTCTACCAGCAGGCATCTCAGAGGATCCAGAGCCAGTCACTGTGGGAAGCACAAAGCCAGTGGTCTGTGGTCGCCACTGGCAAGGCCTTCACACACCTCTTCCCTGCACCTGCCAGTACAGCCCCTTTAATCAGCAGTGTCAGGAACCTACCTCGGGGCCCTTTAACCGCACCCTACCCTCATTCCGATCTTATAGAAAAGCCAGGAAGCACAGCTGGCTGGCTTGCCAACTGTTCACCTGAAACGAGCCGAATGGTCTTGCATATCCAAGACTCCATCCAGTGGATGGAGCTAAGTTCATCGCTGCAGATTCTTGGACTTCCACCAATATCTTTGTTTCTGCTCAGCCACTGCAAACATCTAGCCTGTTCTCTAACTCCCCATCTTCAGGTCACCCAACACTTACCTGCTGCTTTCTTTGGGCACCAGGTGCAGACCATCCTGGAGTTGGCCTCCCCCAGAATCTGTAACTGTACCCCTGGGTAGTTACCAAAGGGTCCTCTGCCACTGTGTTTCTTTGTTTGTTGTTGCGCTGTCCTCACTAAAAGACATTTTAGAAAGTCATCTCCAAGGGGCTCCCTGCTCTGAGCTGCACACCCTTTGAGACTCACTGGCCATTATCACCTGAACTACAGAATGAAATGGTATACCACACCCCTGAATAGATTTGAGTCTTAGCTCTTCAGTCTTTATTAGTTGTGTGACCTTGGCCAAGTTCACTTGCTTGAGTCTCAGTCTTTTCACCTTTAAAATGGGAGGCTACTACACAGCCCACAGAGTGAGTGTGTCTTAAATGATTAATGTACATAAGTGCATCTAACCCAATGTCTGGCACGCAGTGAGTAATCAAGAGGGCTCTTCCCCTAAGCTTCCAGCAAAAATTGGCTGTCATTCCTACTGAGCAATGGACTCAATTACAATGGTTTATTAGCCCAACTGAAGTCACGCACACGGTCAAGTCAGAACGTCAGCCCAACGTACAAGCAATCAAAGCAGCATGTTTTAAAGAGCAAACGACATACTTAGAGACTTGGTGGTGGTCGTAGAGTAGAAATAGGTAGCCACATGTCACAGCTTCTGTGGTTAGTACAGAGATGCTAAAATCAAAGTAGTCTCCTTTTGAAAGCACGTACAGTGTTAGACTTGCACTTTGATTTCTCCACCCGAAAACCTTTCACCCCACTGTGCTGAGTTCACGGGCTATTGCTTTAAATCCTCTTAATGTTTCCACTAATGCTTGGTCTTTCCTTGTTTTTAAAATGCAACCAACTCCTTTCCTGTATAGAGGGAGAAAGGGGAAGAAAAGGGTCGAGTGCCCAGAAACAAGTACCCAAATATTTATCTCCTCTCTTTTGAGATGTGAGACTCTGTAAGTTTATAGCAATAATAGGCAAAGATGCTGCCTTAATCGGGGGACACGGGGAGAGGCGAATAGTTTATGATTTAAATGAAAAGATGACCAAATGCATTC
Source organism: Neophocaena asiaeorientalis asiaeorientalis (assembly GCF_003031525.2). NCBI lineage: Eukaryota > Metazoa > Chordata > Mammalia > Artiodactyla > Phocoenidae > Neophocaena > Neophocaena asiaeorientalis. The sequence continues at coordinate 217,546 of NW_020175436.1, read as the reverse complement.
CAGGAGGAGGGGCCCTGCTCCAGCTGCACTGTTCTGTTGGTCTGATAAAGAATATGTGTCTCAGAAACTGACGTGGCGTGACCTATCTAAACAGACAGGCCTTCCCTTACGAAGGTTTTGTTTCCCACTGTTCGGTACCTCTGCCTTCCCTGTACTTTCTCAGATTGGGTCATAAAAAAAAAAAAAATGTACCAAAAATGTACTAGAAACTATTGATTTCTGTTGTGCTAAAGCCCCTGACATTCCGGCGCGATGAAGATATTGCTCTGGACCCTGTGAGCCTTCTCACACTTCTCTTCTGCTTATGAGGGTCTCTGAGGATGGTATTAAAGATATTGTAGTTCCCACTTTCTGACTGTGGGATATCAGCAGGGTCTCTCCTGTGTAAAGAATAATTATCAGCACTGCTGTTACCTCTAGTAAGTGTGTAATTACATGCTCGGTTTTGTGGGCTCTAGGCTGTGCAATTTTAAATTATACAATAATGTCAAATTCTCTCTCACTCTGTCTCTTTCTCTCTCTCTCTTCGTCTCTCTCTCTCTCTTTTTTTTTAATTTGGAAGGGGAGGTGGGTAATTCTTTTTTTTTTATTTTAAGAGACAGAAGGAGGAGAGAGTGTGAGAGAGCCTTCCCGCCGCCCCCAGCAGCACTGACAGCGTGGTAATCAGGGAAGGTCACACGCTGCCTCTTCATGCCAGGATTTCAACCTAAGAGGACGCCTCTTTCAAAACCAGGGTGGAGCTGGCAGGGAGGGAAGGGGGCGAAATGAGAGGGGAAAGAATGGCCAAGGTGGGAGAGGAACGGGAGGGGGGGGCAGGGTGTAAAGAAGGAAATGGGCAAGGGGGAGGCACATGGGGGCGGGGGAGTCGGGTGGTGACAGCATATGCAGCAACGATCCGTCCAGAAAACGAGTTTATGGGAAGCGTTTGTCTAATAGCTGACTCCCAGCCAGAAATTAAAGAGCTGGAGTCCGCCTCAGTGTGAGGTTTGGGGCCCATCAAAATCAGCTCTCCGCTAAGGAAATTAGCCTGAGCTGGAACTAGCACCCTGGCGACTGGACCCGGAGTCGCGGTCCCGCCCCTGGCCCGCCACAGGCCAATCAGCGAGAGCCACGGACGCCCCTCCAACCTGGGCCCGGCATCCCCCTAGCGGGTGGGGTGGTGCCCCCAACCCATTTGATTTGGGTGTCCCGGGACTCCCCGCCCCGCCCCCGTCACTGCAGAGCTGCTGCCCAGTCTTCTCTCCCTCTCTCCTCTTCTTCCTGGAGCTGGAGGTGCCGGGAGGCCCAAGGATTGAAGAGAGGTAACCCTTGTGTCCACCTAGTGCCCGGGACCATCCGCAGAACCCACCTGGTCCAGACCCTGGCTCACAACATCTATTTTATAATCGACTCGGTCATTCAGGTGTTCATTTGTTCAACGACCTTTACCAAGTGCTATTGCCCTGCGTCTTCCGTTTCCTCCTGCACGCCCAAGGAGGCTGCCCACAGCTCTCAACCCTGCCCCACCGCCATACTGCCCATCGCTAGGGTTTTACAGATGCGAAGTCCCCTGCCTCTGCCAGTCCTCCCACCAACCCTCCCCGACTTTGGCTCTCCCACAGCTGCCACTTCTTTGTACCATCTACATGTCACGAACACACACACAACCCTCACTTTACAGACCAGCAAAGCAAGGCCAGAGAAGTGACTTTGCCTAAGGTCCCAGAGCTGTTTAGTGACAGATCCACCAGAATCCAGTCCCCCTACCTACCTTCATGATCTATTGCCATTTCACCATGCTGCTTCAGAGAACATGGAGATTAGAAGTGCCAATAATATCAAACGACTAAAAGAGGTGAATGGATTCAGGAGATGCTATGTATCTACTAATAAGAATAATAATAACCTACATTTATTGAACACTTACGTATGTTTCATTTGATCCTCACAATAACCACTGGAGGTAGGTACTTTATTATCCCTGCAGATGTGGAAAGTGAGTCACAGAGAGGAAGAGGAACTTCCCCTGGCTCCTGAGTAGAGCCAGGATTTGAACTCAAGTCTGCTTGACTACAGAGTCCACATGTTTAACTCCTATGCTTAGGGCTTCCCATAAGATACATCAATAGATAGGTTGCACTGATGCTTAAGAATGAGTCCATGGCCTTTGGTAGGTATTTCTTTGCTGTTTGCCCTGCTCCCTTCCATCTGGCCATATACAGTTCACTGTTTCTCTCCTACACAGTCCCAGATCGATGTCTGGTTGGGGGCAGTTGAAGTGCATGGCCATTAAATCATCTGAAACTGACAAGGAATCAGTCAGCAGATTTAACAAAAGCTAGGCTTCCCTCTCTGAAGGCACAGCCTGCCGCCAGCCTCTAACAGACTTCGTTCTCACAGCTCATCGATAAAGCTTCTTCAGCCCAAAAGGAGACAACGGCACCAGGAGACTGCCAACCAAAACAGATCGGGTCAGATTGAGTTTCTGAATTTAATCATCACATTCTGTGATGAGACTAGTCCCCATGGTTCCTGTGGAGTGTGCTAAAGGCAGGCAGCTAGAGCAGGGCAACGAAGATTTTAAGACAGTAAATAACAACCTCTTGGATTTAAATAGATGTTTTCATTTCATAGTGTTTCCACATATATTATCCCAGTTGATGTTTCATCAACCCTGCGGAGAGAAGGCAGCTATTTTCATTCGCCTCCACTCCCGCCCCACCACCATCTTTTTCAGAGAAAACAGACACCAAAAGAGATTTCGTTATTTGGTCAAAATCCAGAAAGGAATGGAAGCCTGGGTCCAGGATCCTGGAAAGGACTGAATATCCTATGAGTCCTCAGAAATGATCACCCCTCTACCTGTGTCTACTGTTGTCCTGTTTACCAGGCACTACTGTAGCCATTGCATTATGTTAAAGGGAAAGGACCACCACCTCACACTCACTAGGATGGCTACTGTCAAAAAAAACACCAGGAACTAAACAGCGTTGGTGAGGGTGTGGAAAACAGGAACCCTTGTGCACTGTTCATTTATTAGTAGGAATGTAAGACGGCACAGCTGCTGTGGAAACTATTATGCTGTTCCTCAAAAAATTAAAAATAGAACCACCATATGATCCAACAATTCCACTTCTGGGTGTCTATACCCAAAAGAACTGGAGGGAGAATCTGGAAGAGATATACGTACACCCGTGTTCATAGCAGCATTACTCACAATAACCAAGAAGTGGAGGCAACCCAAGTGTCCATGGACAGATGAACGAATAAAATATGGTATATATATACGATGGAATATTACTCAGCCGTAAAAAAGGAAGGAAATTCCGATACATGCTACAACGTGGATGAGCCTTGAGGACATCACGCTAAGTGAAATAACCCAGTCACCAAAAAGACAAATACTGTGTAATTCCACTTATATAAGGTCCCTAGAATAGTCAAATTCATACAGACAGAAAGTAGAAGGATGACTGCCCAGGGCCTGGAGGAGGAGGGAATGGAGAGTTAGTGTTTAGTGGGTAAAGAGTTTTCGTTTGGGAAGATGAAAGACCTCTGCAGATAGATGCGGGTGATGGTTACACAACGATGTGAATGTACTTTAATGCCACTGAACTGAATGCTTAAAAATGGAGAGACAGTAAATTTTATGTTATTTTACTACAATTAAAAGTAACAAAAATAGGGCTTCCCTGGTGGCGCAGGGGTTGAGAGTCCGCCTGCCGATGCAGGGGACGTGGGTTCGTGCCCCGGTCCGGGAAGATCCCACGTGCCACGGAGCGGCTGGGCCCGTGAGCCATGGCCGCTGAGCCTGCGCGTCTGGAGCCTGTGCTCCGCAACGGGAGAGGCCACGACAGTGAGAGGCCCGCATACCACAAAAAAAAAAAAAAAGTAACAAAAATAAATTTTAAAGAAATAAATATTAAATAGTTGGTAAAGGACTTAAAGCTCGGGGAAGTTGAGCGACCCTCCATGGAATTGGGCCCAAGACCAAACCTTCTTCTACCCTTCCAGAGCCCGAGAGTGGGCTCTTGTCTAACACTCGGAAACGGACTGTCTGAGGAGACACATGTGCTGACAAAGCAACAGACTTTATCGGGAAGGGGACGCCCGGGCAGAGAGCAGCAGGGTGAGGGAACCCAGGAGAACTGCTCTGCCACGTGGCTCACAGTCTCAAGCTTTATGGCAACGTGGTTAGCTTTCCAGGTTGTCTCTGACCAATCATCTGCTTGGCTGCAGACTAGCTGAAGAGAAAAGACCTTAAGCAGCTGGAATTTATAGAGAAGTTTGAGTGAGCAAGGTCACAGTGCATATCCAGGTGTACTCCGCTGGACCTTGGGGAAGAGTGGTGAGTAGGAAAGGCCAGAGCCTGTCCTCGTGGGAGAGGGCATCGTGAATCAGATCTTCACTCAGGTAAATATGTAATTATCAGCCTGCTAAGGGAGATGAAAGAAAAGTCCAGGCAGCCCTGCGCATATATGGCTGGGGCATCTGATCGGTCTGGGTGGTCAGGGAGGGCTTTCTGGAGGAAAAATGACCTTTCAGCTGAGATCTGAAGAAGCAGGAGTTAAGTCAGCTCTGCTGAAAGTGAGGAGGCTGGATAATAGGTGGGATACACCATCAGAGGAGGGGGGATTACTTCGTCCTGTAGTCCTGGAAGTCTGAGATGAGATTCAAGGCAGATCTCGGAGGACGGGTGGATGTAGAGAAGAACGGGTGACGGCAGCATTGTGTCAGTGGGGTACAGAGGCAGTAAAGCCAAGTCCTGCTAAAGCGTAATCATTTACTAGTATCCCATGACAGCTGGACAAGTCCTATTTCCTGACAACAGCAAGACAAGGGGTTTCCTCCCTGTTATCTAATGCTTCTTGCCACCCTGACTTATATATGCCGCCCAGAACAACTGCAACTGTTGTCAAAATAGAAACTAGGTGCTCAGGAAGCTGGTTAGATGGGAAGCCCAAGGCCAAGAAGAGCACAGAGCAGGTGCTACCAATGGAGGGATATCTAATCAGGCAAGAGCTGAGAATATGTGACCAAGAGGCCCTTAGCCAGGGAAAAACATGGCCACGGGGCATCTGGGAGCCACCTGAGGTGGAGTTCCAGGAGGGTGTGGACCCCCTAGCTTCAGGCCTGAGGTTCCGGGCAGGACTCCAGTCCCGAGAGAGGAAGGAGTTAGCAAAAGCAAGGAGAGGCTTTCCCCCGCCCCGGGGAGGTGCATATGCGAATGTGCATGATGGCATGTGCAAACAGGCTCTTGATAGGTGCTTGTGATAACAGTAAAGATAAAACTGTAGACTTCTAGAAGCCATCAAGTTCTCTTAAAGAGCTCATTTAGTTATTAAACTTGCAGCCTTTTAGAACTGAAAAGGACCTTAGAGATTATCTGCCGCATCTCCCTTCTTTTTACAAATGGTGATCCAGAGACATTAAATCACTTGACAAGGTCACACAGCTAATTAGCCACAGAGCTGGGATGAAAACCCAGGTCTCTTGACTCTTAATCCACTTCTCTTCCCTCCACACACTTCTCATTTTTAACTTTTAAGAGTTAGGTTTAAATTAGGAAAGAAGCAATCTACGACCAATCCCATGATAAGTGGTAGATTTTTCTCCTCTCGCTGACACGGACTTTGATTCTGAGACTAGTTCACTTTTTGTCTGTGATCATTCCATTTCATTTTATACAACTGGGTAGAGAATATGTTCCAATTGTCGGTAGGATTGCTCTTAACTCTCATTATAGGCTATTCTATATCCACGACCACATGTGTTCATGTTTCACGTTTCCGTGACTTTAGGAAGTTGGGATGCAGACGTCTACGTGTGCACGTGCCTAGTCACCTTGTGTACCCGGGTGAAGACACAGATGTGTATATGTTGTTGAACTCAAGTTTGTGTGCCCAACACACAGTGTGGCCAAACAACCCAAAACACTGGAGTCTGGAGCAGAGAAAGTTTTACTGCAGAGCCGAGCGAGAAGAATAGGTGGCTCATCCTCAGAAGACCTGAACTCCCCAATGGTTTTCAGTTTAAAGGCAAAACTTGGGGGGAAGGCTGCATGGGGTATGACTTCTTGTGATTGGTTGGTGGTAAAGTAACAAGGTGTTCCAGGAATCTCAATCATCAGCCTTCTGGGTCTGACCAGTCTGGGTCTCAGCATGTAGTTACTCTCCTCCACCTGGATGGGGGCCTTAGTTCCTGCAGAACTCAAAGATATGTACCAGGTTGTTATGCATACCCCTTCAAGAGGAAGTAGGACTCTTTTATCACTGAACTATTGTTTCTTGACTGCTTTTCCTTTGTTACTGTATTCCCTCACTTCCCTAATTAGTAACTGCTTGAATCCACTCTTTGGAACTCAGGGAAGGTCTAAGAGGTAGGATAGCCTTCAATGCAGCACCTACAAGAGCCTGAGAAATCTGCCCATAAAGAAAGGTACCTAACTTTGTGGAACCCAACATTGCTCCAAATTAACAGAACCTTTTTTTAACTGAACATTTTATGCACATAAACAGAGAAAAGCTGCCCTATACTCCATCTATGTTGTCACTTGGCTTTCTAAGAACAGGGACATTTTGCCAACAGAAGTTGCCCCTAGACCTAAATTGTTGCAACTGCAGGATGGAAGAAGAGAGTAGTGGGGGTGGAGGAATCAAAGAGGAGAAATGCCCTGTCCAGCTCTACTTCTAATTCCTTTAGTCCTGAAATTGAGCAGGACCCAGTGGGGCTTCTGGGCACAGAAGCCTTTCTATTCTTGTTTCTTGACTCCAGCCTCCATGACATCCCTTGAGTTCCAAAGGGCAGATTTCAACAGTTGCTAATCCGGGAAGGGAAGGGATGTAAAGACAAGGGAGGGGCAGCCAGGAGACAATAGTGCAGTCTTGGGGGAGGGTCCTGGTTCCACCTCAAGGGATACACAGAACAATGTCTTTAAGCTCTTTAAGATGTCAGCATTCTTCATACCAGAGAAAGACCACCCGAGGCTATATTAAAGGAACCAGAGAAACTCATCAAGAAGATTACCGGAGACCAGATTAGAGGAGTGCAGGCCCCCTGCACCCACCCTAATCTTATCAGCAACCCCACCCTTGAACTGTTGCTATAAAACTCGTCATCAAATCCTCCCGGGGTTGGGACACATACTCTTTCAGGGCTGGAGCCCACTGTGTCCCCCTTTGCCTGGCAAAGCAATATAGCTATTCTTTTCTACTTCACCCAAAACTCTGTCTCCAAGATTTGATTCAGCACTGGGGCACAGAGGCCAAGCTTTCGCATCAGTCCTGTGAGCCAACCAATGGCCTTCATGGTCCCATTCCTTCTCGTGGACCCTTTTATGGGTTCCCCTGAATCCCAGCCTCCTTGCTGGGACTTGATGCTCTAGACCTCTCTGTTCTATCCTAATCTATTTAGGATGCATATTCCATTTCTTCTCAGATGATACCCAGTAGGCAAAGGCCAAACCTCTCTCCTCACTCTCAGGACCCCCTAGGACCCCACTCATATGGGAGTGGGGATGCAGTGCAGATGAAGCTTCCAGAAACTTCCAGAAACATTCCACAGGAACCAATCTGTAACTGGGAAAGAAAGGAACAACCAAAATGGTCTTTCCCAACTCTCACGTCTGTTGTTAGTTTCTCCTGGGGGAAGGGGGCAGAGAAACCAGGACAGATTTGGGGAAAGGTTGGTCTAATCCTTTTTATTTCCTCATTATAGAAGCTGTCTAGTTCTAAATCAGTGGAGAGATATCACTGTTAATTGCCAGGAGAGGAACTTGTTCACTGCTGTGCTGCCCCTTCCACAAGTCAAATTTGGAGAGGAAATTCAAGGTGAGGATGACTTTCAAGCCCAGAGAAGGGAAAGAGGGTTAGTCCCCATTGGTGGATGGGAAGGGCAATTTGCTTCTGTTAATGTATACACAGGCTTGCAAATAATTTTTCCTGTAAATTCGGGAACTCAAAATTTTCCCATCATTCTCATTCCAATATGCCTTCACGGGAAGGACAGAAAGGAGTGAAGTCAAGGTCAGTGACGTGGGAGCTGCCCAGGGCCCTGTGTTGGGACTGTGAATGTATCACTTCTATCCAGATGGGGAAACATTTGAGTTCCTACATATTCTTAAAACTGCCTCTTTCCTCAATGCCATCAGCAGCCTTTCTTTAGTTCTCTGAGGCTGAATATAATTTACTTTTTAATGTAACTTCTTTATTTCTAAATAAATAAAAACGAAGAGTAGGAGTTTCCATTTATGGCCAAGAAACATAAAGGCTTAAAGGCAATGGTTTCGACTCACTTCCCACATGGATTCATGGGGTGACTCTGGGCAAGTCATTTAATGCCTCTGACTGTAGGTATTTCACATCCAAGGTGTGGATAATTTATTATCCAACTCTGTGTATGCTATGGGGAGGATAGCTCTGATTTTCAGATGCAAAGTAACAAGAGCTAGTGTTATTACACACCTACTACTAACTGATGGAAAACATACCTCAGCTCAGTTTATCCACACAAAGGTACTACCAGGAAGGAGTTATTATCCCCATCCTACAGAAGGAAACTGAGGCTTGGAGAGAAAAACAGGCATGCCAAAGTGCTTTGACAGGTATAAGGAGCTATAATCAAATATAACACTATTATTATTATTATTATCGCTACCTCTGTCAATTCTAGATGGGTCTGGAAAATACAAATTAAATATAGAATAAAACATAGTTTTAAAACATAAATTGAACCAGTCTGGGGAACCAATAAAACACACTGTCTTTGGGGAAATATTGCAGAGTTAAGGGAGGTTTCCTGAATTCGTTCTTTTATTCTTGGCACTGGGACACGATAATGAACAAAACAGGCCCCCAACTCTCTGCCCTTATGGAGCTTACATTCCTGGGGTAGACGCAGACAATGAACAAATACATTAGTGAAAAACAGAGTATGTCAGATGATGACAAAAGCTAAGGAGGAAAACACAGTGGGAAAGGGGAGAGGGGAACTACTGTCAGGGAAGGTCTCACTAAGAAGGTGTCACACTCTGTCACCTTGGAGGAGACAAGGTGTGATCTGTGCTGACACTGGGGGAGAGCCTTCCGGGGATGCTTCAGACCTAAGGATGAGGACCCTACTCTTCCCAGTTCACGTAATGTCCTGGGACAGTCCCGAGGGTGACCGCACTGCTGGCGTGTTCTGAGGATGCTGAGTGTGATCGTGGGAAGAAACACAGTGTGTCCACTAAGAAGCGTGGACCACACCTGGAAAATTGGGGGTTTCTTCCTTGCCCTAGCATTCTTAATACAGATATCAACCCATCATGTTACCCAGAGAGGCTAATAGTCTTTGTCTGAAAAACCCCCAAATGCAAATGACTCCGGTTGGAATCCCATTTCAAAGGCTCATACAAGAAACAAACAGTGCTTTAAGAATACCCAGGAACTGCCAAGTTTTTCCGGCAGCGCTGTGATGTCTACAAAATTGAGTGGAAGAGTGTGCCCTTTGGGGCGTAAGCTACCCTCTGGGACTAGGCGTTGCTAGGCAGGGTAGCATTTCTGTCCCCATGGGAAAGCCCAACCAGACATGCCCAACCCCTCCGCAGGCTGGGTGTCCTGCAGGCAGCAGAGCCAACATCCCGGCCCCTCCCTCCATGCCCTCCCCTGCACCGCCCCTCCCCCACCCTGTTATTAGGTATGCACTTCAGATTTTGAATGGATCTCCTTGTCTGGCGTTAATTGACAGTGAAAGCCCGGTTTTCAAAGCCAAGGTATAAGCACTGAAGGTAAGTGATCAGAGGACTGCCCTCATAATAAATCACTGCAGCGCGGGTCACTGTTGAGAGTGTGAATGCAGTGTTCAATAAAGAAACACACTCCACCTTTCAGCTTCAAGCCGACCCTGGCTAATTGACCTCATTGTAGTCCCTCCATTAATCATTCTGGCACATGGGGCAAGAGGCAGTTTCACTGCTTAGGTCTGCAGGGAGGAGGGGGACCAGGTCCACGTGGTGGTGGGGGGGGTCAGGGTTGAGGGGGCAGTTATAACGCAAAAGGAAATCATAGACAATTCTCCCTTAATTAACTCATTGGATTTCCAGGTTGGCCAGATAGGATTTACTTTGCTGAAGGAATGTGGAGAATAATGCAGGGGACTTCATTAACTTCACACCAGGATGCAGGAGTTTGGGTCTCTAACAAAAGCAGATGTGAGCCTCTGCACCCCATCCAGAGAGCACCTCTGCCGAAGGACCAGGGGGTTAGCCTAATGCTACATAATCATTCCGGGTCATCGATCTCCAGACCCTGATTAATAAATTGCAGCAGAAATCTTTTACAGGGGTGACTACAATTTTATCTCACCTATTAGAAGCATGTCGCCATGCACACCACTCATGCAGGACTGGCTTACCTTCCTCTTGGCCCCCCTCCCTCCCACTCTCCGGTCCTGTCCCTGGCTCTGCACTTGCGTTGCTGGTGAATCTTCCACGAATCTGTTTTGGTTGAGAGACGTGGGGTGCTTTTTATCCAGCCCCTCCATTCTGCCAAGCCAAACCCAGCTGACAACAGTGATCAGAATGGGAGCTTCAACACAGAGGTCAGTTCACACTGTAGCTCAAGACTTGTGTCTCCAATGCGATTCAACACACATAATTTGGGCACCTGTTCTGTGCCAAGCATTGCACTGCACTAGAAATACACACACACACACACACACACACACACACACACACACACACACAAAATATGATTTGCTTCTGGTCCTCAGAGATCTTAAGAGTCTGCATTGATCCAGTTACATTTTCAAAATGCAAGATCTGCCCTTTTGTACCAAGCTGCTTTAAATTAGGCCTTTTTTAAAGGTCTTTTTCCCATGATTAGTTGCTATTATTCAGGAACGCAGTAGTTTCACAGTTCACAGGGGTAAACAAAGCCCAGAGGGTCAGCAACTTTCACTCTGAGAGGAGAGGGAGGGAGAAGGGTGAGGGGGGAGCTATCACTCATTTTACACTTGTGCTTTTTCCTGCTGCTCCCTTCCACGTTCCATTACTGTTAATGAACTTAATTGTTTGGTTTCAAAATGCCAACCTAAAGGCATCACTCTCTTTCCCCTCAGTGCTGAGACTCCATCTTGCTGATCTCCAAATTAACTTGTAAGCAAATCCTTCAAGTCCATGCCGTTCCCTTCCTGACAAGCACCTGGACAGAGGAATTCCGGCCAAGACTGCCGGGCAAATTCAGACAGAGCGTCCAGAAAGACACAGTGAGCACCCTCAGATCTCCATTCGGTATTGTGTGTAATTCAATTCCACTTAAGTATATTTATTACGTGTCTACTATAGGCTCTGGTAACTGTGCTAGTCATTGGGTTCAGAAAGTTGATAAAACACAGCCGCTGACCTCAAGGAGTGCATAGCGTCTTACCAGCCTACAGAACGGATCACATTTCTTTGGTTCTGCTATCAACACCACTACACCTATGGGACCTGAGGGTTAGGGTGGCTCAGCTTAGTGGGGAAACCACAAGCTCTGGACTAACGCAGATGTAGACAGAATCCGAAGTCCGTCCATTCACAATCTGGGCAGGTTTGTCCGCATTACGTAACCTCACCGAGTCACCATGGTGTCTACCCAGTTGAGTAACTATGAAAACTGTATGACTTCATGTATGTAAAGTGCAGGCACCACCCCACCGAGAAGATCATGTTTTACGTAGAAAATTCCAATTAATTACTGCAAAGATAGTCCACATACATAATAATATACCCGATCCAAATTTTAAATCCATTCTAATAACGTCTCCTCCTTTACTCCTTCCTCTGGAAACAAACTATTTTGTCATCCTTGGCATGTGAACCAGAAATGGCACACACCGATACCCTACAGGAATCCCTCGGGGGCTGCGCTGCTCTCCCCATCACAAATCCCACCTGCTTCCAGCTGATCTCCAGGCAATCTTTGTACTCAGAGTCCACCCCCATTCATTTCTACACATGGAATAGCAGAACCTAGAATGTTGGGACAGTGCCAAGAATCTTACTCTGATCTTCTCACATGAGGAAACTGAGACTTAAAGAAGTTCAGAGAATTCTTCCAGTTTGCACAGGTAGTTAGGGTTAGTTAGAACTATGATTAAAGCCCAGATCTCCTGATAACATATCCAGTGATCTCTTTACTACATGAGGTTGGTTATATCCAAATTACATGCACAGTGGTACCTTACTTTATGCTGCATTAAAATGTCCTCAAAGAGTTTAATATGCCAGCATAACTTCCTTGCGAGTCTCTGTGCTTCCTCTCCTGTCTCCCCTTTAATCCAAATCTGCACATCACTCTCCTGATTAAAATGCACAATGAAGATAAAATGATGTTAGATTTCTGGTTTAAAGTAGTATCTGAATCTGGATCTTTGTTTCCCAGTCTCTTCTGGAGGGGAAAAGGGATGAAAATTCACAACAAGACAGAAAGAAAAGAAAATCTGCCAGACAAAATAATGTCAAGGGGCTTCCCTGGTGGCGCAGTGGTTGAGAGTCTGCCTGCCAATGCAGGGGACACGGGTTCAAGCCCTGGTCTGGGAAGATCCCACGTGCCACGGAGCAGCTGGGCCCGTGAGCTACAAATACTGAGCTCTGCGCGTCTGGAGCCTGTGCTCCACAGCAAGAGAGGCCGCGACAGTGAGAGGCCCGCGCACCGCGATGAGGAGTGGCCCCCGCTTGCCACACTAGAGAAAGCCCTCGCACAGAAACGAAGACCCAACACAGCCAAAAATAAATAAATGAATAAATAAATTTAAAAAAAATAATAATGTCAAAATTGGAAGGAATCCTCAGACCTATAGACAAATGGAGTTTTACTGAGTATAATCTGCCCAATTATTGCCTCATGAATATCAGTCTTTGCCTCATAAAAAGGCGATTATTTGGACAAAAGAAAGAAAGAAAAAGAGAGGAAGGAAGGAAGAGAGGGAGGGAGGGAGGCAGGGAGGGAGGGAGGAAGGAAGGAAGGAAGGAAGGAAGGAAGGAAGGAAGGA